>NC_045597.1:57510757-57813787 GCF_009762305.2 Zalophus californianus
TGCATGAACAGATATTCTCAAGGGTTACAGAGTGGCCAGCTCCTCTTTTCATCCTCTCCTTGTCAAATTTCTTTTTAAATTACTGTTTGAGTCACTATCCCAGTTGCTGCTATGATTCATGCTACTCTGACGTGAATGGATGAGGCAGGCTATGACTTCCACTTTATCTATTTGCCTCGAACATTTATAAACAGCTCACTCCATATGCATCTGATTGTTATGCTGTTATGTCTTCATTTTTATATTTTCTGCCAATATTCGTCTTTTATTGGTCTCCTGCTCTTTTTACAGAAGACCATTTTACTGTGTACATGTGGGGGGGTGTGCGTGTGTGCATGTGTTTGGGGAAAATGGGATAGATATTGCTTAGAAGGAAATCTCCCTTTTCCCTGACAGTCTGACAGTTAAACATAGCTATCAGTCCACTCACAGTGAGGTGTAGAAATCTTTGTTCACTTTCCTTTCACTGGCAGCCCAGGAAGAGAGCTAGGGTTAAGGCAGTAATGGGCATATGACTGGGAGGAAAACAGAGCAATGATGGTATTTGAATACGTGATTCATTCTCTGGTACAAATGTGAGGAACTCCAGTCACAGAGGACGGGACACATTGTTCCAGTGTCCACTCCTGCCTAGACCTGCTGAGTCTAGAGTCCTGTGTTTAGAAAAACCAGAGCAAGAATTCTCCTTCTCCTAATGACTCCAAGGTGGTTTTCCTGATTTACCTGGAAGAATAAAATCACTGAGACGAGAAAGGATGCAGGCCCTTAAGAACTGCCACAGACCCTGAAGCAGTAATTTCAAAATGTTAGCAGGGTTTTGTGTTAATAGGAGACAACACTGCTTTTGTTTTTTGGTTTTGGGGGGTTGTTTTTTGTTTTGTTGGGGTTTTTTGTTTTGTTTTGTTTTGTTTGGCTTAAGGTGCAGATACCTTTGAAAGAAGGAACAAAGAGATAAGCTCATTTACTTTGCTACAGTTATCTCCCCTTTCAAGGCACTGAAAGGTTCCACAAAGGAATCTTACATATGAGCCTTTTGGTAAGGTTTGCGTGCTGACAGAATACTTGCACATGTCTATTTTCCATGATGAACCACCCTAATTCAGCTTTACATTTCAACTCAACTGATTTCTCGGTTTCTCTCCTGCTGTCCTGTACCTAGACAGTCCTTCTTTTCGCAGAGTTATTTGAATGTATGTCCCAACTGTAAAGCCTCACCAGCTTTCAAGTGACTGTTATGTTGGTTTTTGGACTATTAGCTCTCAACACAAACCCACCTATTTACTCTGCTTTGGGACCCTGGGGCTGAGACTCGTAAATCACACTGCGATTTTTTGCCATGTGGCTCTCTGTGTGGTTCTTCACTAGAAACTAAAAGGAAGAAGGGAGAAGGAAGTTATTCCTTCCCACGTAGCTTCCTGTTGCTGTCAACGTCATTCCAGAATTGGTTCTTCATACAGCAGTTTGTTTCACACCAGCAGGTTCTTCCACACCCTCCGAAACAGCCTGGCTGCACCACTGGGAGAAGTCAGCTCCAGCCTGCAGCCTGCAGCCTCCCTCCTGCCAGGTGTGGTCCCAGTTCCATAGGACTCCCCCTCCAAGCTTTTCCAATCTCATAACCCCACCCACATTCCTCATTCCCAGGGGTGGTAGCTGCTTCCTTGTGGATTTCCTCTGTGAGACTTCATTTGTCTCCCTTCTGTCTTTGAAATTCTCTAAAACTTGGTTCACAATTGTCTATATTAAATTCTCTGTTAAGATACCTAGGCGGTTTCAATATTCTGAGTACACCCTGCCTGCAGTCAAACTTCTCCCTTAGTGTCCCACTTCAAAACTTTCCCATAAGTTCAACCCAATAGGACCCAGGCCAGTGGATGGTGGAGTCCCATGTGGATGCAGGAGAATAGGTGTACTGGCCTCCCCATACCCCTTTCGGCATGGATATCACTTCTATATATGGCCATTTGTATCCCTAGGGCATTTTGTGAAAACTGTAGGAGCCTAAATACAATTTATCCATAATCTCCCAGGACTATCCACAGTTTCCTTTCAAATCTCAGGCTTCTGGGAAATTAAACACTGTCCTGAGAAACTGTATTGCCCCAGAAGTAAGTTATATTTAAATAGCCAAACAATTCCTTGGGAATGAAGTGGTTGAAGGCTAAATGAAGACAAATGCATTGCTTATGCTTGGAAGATTTATACAGCATACACGTGGAAAATTTAGGTTCTTTCCAAGGAGCTGGTGGGTTTTGTAAAGTGTGTATAAATTTTCAGCTGGGACCTTGATCTGTTTGGTATGTGACCGAGAGATTTTTGTAAACAGCTATACTCGGGCCACAATTTTTAGCTTAATTTACTATAATTTTTGTTCACTACAAAAGCACAGTTTGGTGTTTTTCTTTATTTGCATTAGTTACCAGGGATAGGTACATTTATTGAAAAATTCTCGTCATTCATCAAATGCGCACTGGATTCCTGAGAAATGTTTGCATACTTCATCTTCCTGATCAGGAGAGGGAGAGAGGCAGGGCTGTGTGAGAATATCCATGCTTGCACAGTTCCTGCAGCAGGGACAGGGCTGAAGGGAAGTGGTGATGCAGCATCTCGACTTTTCAACTCAGCCGGTGCTGGATGACAAGCATTTCTGTAAATAGTTTATTTTGTAACTTCTGGGAGAGTCTCGATGACTGACTCTTTCAGAGTGGCAAGTGAGCTGGAAATCTTTATAAAATCCCTTATTTGTCAAACCAACGTCAGAAATTCTCAAGTTAAGATGTGTGTTACTAAGCTCATTGAATCACAAATTACTTAAATCATGATGAAAGGGGTAGGTTTATTTTGCATTACTCTGTGTGTGTGTGTGTGTGTGTGTTGCTTTTTTTTTTCCTTAAGATTTTATTAATTTATTTGAGAGAGAGAGAAAATGAGATAGCACGAGAGGGAAGAGGGTCAGAGGGAGAAGCAGACTCCCTGCTGAGCAGGGAGCCCGATGTGGGACTCGATCCCGGGACTCCAGGATCATGACCTGAGCCGAAGGCAGGCGCCTAACCAACTGAGCCACCCAGGCACCCCTGTGTGTTGCTTTTTAAGAGCAGTTTTAGGTTCATCGCAAAATTGAGTGGAAAGTACAGTTTTCATATACCTCCTTTCCTCTTCCCCGCGGCCTTTTTTTTAAGGTAGAAGAACTAAACCAGCTTTTATTCAACTTAGTAGAATGAGGAAAACAAATAAAAAGGCATAAGTCATAAGAAATGCTCTCACGATTACTATTTCAAACCATTGTCAACGTTTTACGAAACACAAAAATATGAAGAGCTTCAGTGCACTCTTTTTTAAACTTCTGCAATAAATATTAACAAATGTACAAGTTTCTTCCGTACCAATTTCAGAAATAAAATTACTGAATTACCAGTTTTTATAATGTTCATATATATTTTTATTTAAATACTTTCAATGAGATCAGTAGCAATACAACATCCGCCACCAGAGTGGTTCATTTGTTACAGTGATGACCCTACATGGGAACACCATTGTCACCCACAGTTTACCTTAATGTTCACTTTTTGTGTTGTACATCCTATGGCTTTGGACAAACGTATGATGACATGTGTCGATAGTTCTAGAACCGTACAGAGTATTTTCACTGCCCTAAAAATATTCTGTTCTCCTCCTGTTCATCCCCTAGTTTTTTGGCGGCCAATGATCTTTTTTGCCGTCTCGGTAGGTTTACCTATTCCAGAATGTCATATATTTGAAATCATACAGCCTTTTCAGATTGGCTTTTTTCACTTAGTAATATGCATTTAAGATTCCTTCATGTCTTTTCATGGCTTGATAGATCGTTTCTTTTTATCACTGAATAATATTCTGTTATCTGGATGTGCCACAGTTTATTCATCCATCCGCCTACTAAAGGACATCTTAGGTGCTTCCAAGGTTTGGCAGTTATGAGCACAGTGTCATAAATACCCATGTGCAAGTTTTTGTGTGGATCTAATTTTTCAACTCCCTGGGTAAATACCAGGGAGTATGATTGCTGGGTTGTATGATAAGAGTGTGCTTAGTTTTATAAGAAATCTCCAAACTAGCTTCCAAAGTGACTGTACCATTATCTTCTTTTACACTATCTAAGGCAAACCTGGCTCACACCCAAAGGCAGTACACACTGCCCAGAGAAATACAATTCAAGCCAGTGTTATTTTGAATTTTGTAGTGGCCCCATTAAAAAGCATAAAAAGAAATAGATGAAATTAACTTTAACAATATATTTTTTAAAAATCAAATCTATATAAAATATTAGAACAATAAACAGTATTAAAACACTAATGCATATTTTAAAGATTTTATTCATTTATTAGAGAGAGTGAGCGAGAGACAGAGAGACCATGAGCGGAGGGCAGAGGGAGAGGGAGAAGCAGACTCCCTGCTGAGCAGGGAGCCCGATGTGGGGCTCCACCCCAGAACCCTGGGATCATGACCTGAGCCGAAAGCAGACGCTCAACCGACTGAGCCACCCAGATGCCCCAAGCACTAATGAATTATTGTACCTTTTTTCACACTGTCTTTAAAATCTAGTGTGTATTTCAGACTTACAGAACATCTCAGTTCAGATGAGCCACACTCTAAGTGCTCAATAGCTATGACTAGTGTCCACTGTATTGGACAACACATCTCTAAAGGGATCTCGTCAATTTTACTCATTTTGTACATTGATGACATAACATCAGTGGTAGATTGGGGTGTTGTTCTAGTATTTGTGCAATTGGATTTTATTCAAGTGATACTGCATCTTTGAGAATCAGCTATCATAAATGTCTTTTTGTTTTGTTTATTGTTGTAAGAACCCTTAATGTGAGATCTACCCTCATGGTATTCTCCTGACTGGCTTCTCACATCTACCCTTGCCTCTCTGCCATCCCCTCTCCACATGGCACCAAAATATCTTTCAGTGTTCTTTGAATGTCCCATGCTCCTTCTCAACAAGAGTCTTGGCACATTCTCTTCCCTCTGCCCAGGATTCTCTCCCACCCCCGCCCTTGCTCCTTTGCCTGGTCAGGTCCTGCTAACCCTCTAGCTCTCAGTTCAATCGTCACTTCCTCACAGAAGTCTTCCCTGACTGCTTCCTCGACTATAAGTCTCCTGTCATATTCCCAGTGGCACCAAAGGCTTCTCATTTATGTCACTCATCATTACTAACATTTAGTTAATTTGTGTCCCCAAGTAGAATGTAAGCTCCATAAAGAAAGACATTGGGTCTACTCTAGCCAGCACAGAGTCTAGCACACAGGAGGAGATTCATAAATGTGTGCTGAACAAAAGCCAGCAAAGCTATCTCATATTAGATCTGTGTGCATGCGCCATGATGCAAGTAAACAAAAACAGGAATGCCTATAAATAACTGTTGGAGCGTTCTTTTCTAAAAATGACCCTCTTTAAGAAAAGACTAGAATGTCTAACCTTGTGTCTCCTGACTCCCTGATGTGTCAGTGATGGAACTACTTGGAACAAATTTTAGTTTCAAGTCTCATCATTACTCTTCAGTAAAGCTTTGAGTGTGTCCTACCTACCTGGTTGCATGACGTTTCTCCTTTTACAAATTTTAAAACTCTAAAAAAAGAAGGGAATGTTGTATTCAGACTCTAGAACAGAGAAATCATAAGCCAGAGGGTAGAGTAGGATTTCCACTCTGAATCCCCTTTCAGGAGAATCACCATTATATTAAAGTTAAAACTGTGGAGAAAATGTATTTATCTTCTGTGCTAAAGTAAGAAACTGTTGTTTTCTGTATTTTATTCCTTCTCTGGTTGGGGTCCTTAGCAAAAATATTATGTTTTTCCAGGATGCATCCATTAAAATGACTGTAATCAGCAGAGACTAAGCACTCGATACCAGTTGTACAGGCCTATTATTTCACTGCTCTGAAGCAGTTCTAATTAATGGTTTGTTGTTTTCTCTGGAAAGCAAACACCCTTCAAAAGAGAGTGAAAAATCCCTGAGTTAAATTGCACAATAATCAAGAACCTGAGTATACTTTTCTCTAGGAATTGAAAGCCTCTCCTGAGAAATTCAGTGGGCCTGCTTCACCAGGAGAAAATCTATGCCAACACTTTATTTACAGATCCTCTTATGCTCATGTGATCTCTTGTTCCAAAAAAGGGGGCAGTTTCAGGTTTTGACTTACTTCAGCCTATTAACAGCAGGAAAACAACCCACGCATTTCAACTTCAAGAACACGTGGCAAAAAGTGGTCCTGAACCCAGCAGAGGGTGGGAAACTCACCTCTTCCCTTCCTCTGTTCTCCTCGTCAATTCTGATCATGTGAGCTCTGTTAGAAAAGCAAAGCAAAAACAAAATCCTGCTGTCAGCCCCAAGGACATGTCACCTATTATGACACTGAGCTTACCTAGGATCTAAGAGGTTTAGCTCTGTAGTAGGTTTCACGCAACAATTATCTGTTCCCAGGAAAGCTAACCTGAGGTCAGGCAACTAGGTATTAGAGGAAGCTACCCATCTGCTTAACACCTTTAAATTTTTAAGGGTCTTGTCCCAAGAGCCCGTGTTCGTTACCATTATTTCCAATATAGTGTTTGTGTAGGTGGAAAAGGCTTTAGTCAAACCCAGTTACTTTCTCTATGAATTCCTTTTATTCTGATTTTTCCTTTGTGCATTTTAAGTGTTTTTTATTATTATCAAAGTATAGTTGACATACAATGTTCTGTTAGTTTTCGGTATACAGAAATCTCAAGAAAATAATAAAAAACAGAAAGACTCAGATATAGAGAACATGCATTTTAAGTTTTAATGTTGAATCTTAGAAGCTTTAAGTATATTCATATGCACATTATTCTCTTGTCCAGAATTTTGCCCTTGAAACTGTTTCCAACCCCATCCATAGTGCTCCACGTAACAATACTGATCCTCACACTTGTGTCTTGGGAGCACGGGCGGGACATGCCTTGTTAATTTACCTGCGCACGTGTCCTATTCGTTCAATAATAAATAACCACAAACTTAGTCACTTAAAATAACACACCATTCGTTCTCTCACAGTTCTGGAGGTACAAGTCTGGGCATAAGTTGAGGTGTCAGTAGGGCTGGTTTCTTTTAGAGGTTCTAAGGAAGAATCTGTCTCCTTGCCTTTTTCAGCTTCTAGTGGCTGCCTCTCATTCCTGGCCCATAGTCCCTTCCTCCATCATCAGAGCATCACTCTGGTCTCTACTCAGGGGATCGCATCACCGTCCCCTCTGCTGTTAGTCACAGCCCACTCTGCCTCCTTCATACACGATGCTTGTAATTGTATGTAGGGTCCACTGTATTGTCCAGAATAATCCCTCCATCTCAAGAACTTTCACCACACATCTGCAAAGTCTCTTCTGCCTTGTAAGTTAGCATGTTCACAGTTTCTGGGGACTAGGGTATGAACATCGTGAGGGGTCATTATTCAGCCTAGCATGAGACCCGTACTCTTGGTATCTTTAATATCATCCTTTCGTCCATTCATTTAAACCAGCAATATAGGCAGGGTACAAACCCCCAGCCAACATAAATCAGACTCATTTAATACTCTATCAGTTCCTGGGTGGTAAGGGTCCCTATTCTAGGCTCAAAGTCAGGTTCTTCTAATGATGAACCAGTAGGTGACTCCTCCCCAGCATCTCATCCCACCACCCACAGATGCAGCCCTCACCAGTGCCCCAGAGCCCAGCCTAATGCTGAAGGAAAACTCCTGGATTTAAAAATCAATTTTTCTTAATTCTTTAAATTTAAATTCAATTTAGTTAATATATCCTGCATTATCCATTTCAGGGGTAGAATCCAGTTATTCATCAGTTGCATATAACACCCAGTGCTCATTACATTAAGTGCTCTCCTTAAGGCCTATCAGCCAGTTACCCCATCCCCCACCTCCCCTCCAGCCACCCTCAGTTTGTTTCCTAGAGTTATGGGTCTCTTATGGTTTGTCTCCCTCTGATTTCATCTTATTTTATTTACCCTTCCCTTCCCCTATGTTCATCTGTTTTGTTTTTTAAATTCCACTTTTGAGTGAAATCATATGGTATTCGTCTTTCTCTGACTTATTTCGTTTAGCATAATACCTTCTAGTTCTATCCACGTCATTGCAAATGGCAAGATTTCATTTTCTGATGGCTGCGTAATATTCCAGTGTGTGTGTGTGTGTGTGTGTGCGCGTGTCTGTGTGCGTGTGTGTCTATATGTGTGTGTGTCTGTGTGTGTGCATCTGTGTGTGCGTGTGTGTCTATGTGTGCATGTGTCTGTGTGTGTCTCTGTGTCTGTGTGCATGTGTGTGCGTGTCTGTGTGCGTTTGTGTGTCTGTGTGCGCGTGCATGTGTGTGTCTGTGTGTGCATGTGTCTGTGTATGTCTGTGTGTGTGTGTCTGTTGTGTGTGCGTGTCTGTGTGTGCATGTGTGTGTGTGTATACACCACATCTTCTTTATCCATTCATCTGTCGATGGACTTCTACACTCTTTCCATAGTTTAGCTATTGTGGACATTGCTGCTATAAACATTGGGGTGCACGTGCCCCTTCAAATCACTGTTTGTATCCTCTGGGTAAATAGCTAATAGTGCAATTGCTGGATCATAGGGTAGCTCTATTTTAACTTTTTAAGGAACCTCCGTAGTGTTTCCAGAGTGGCTACACCAGTTGGCCTTCCGACCAACGGTCTAAGAGAGCTCCCCTTCTCCGCACTCTCGCCAACATCTGTTGATTCCTGAGTTGTTTATCTTTGCCATTCTGACAGGTGTGAGGTGGAATTAAAATATTTTTTTAAATGACAGGAACAAAAAAATCTCAGAATATAAATAGCTATGAGAAAGAAAACAAACAAACAAACAAATAGCCTGCTATGAGTAGGGCAACCATTAGGTAAAAGTACAACATTGTTTGGGCTCTGCTTTAACTGGGGGAAAAGAGAACAAAATTGAGCTCTTGAGCTGCTTCTTCCAGTGAGTAATTTTTGTACAGCCCAAAATGATGAAAAGGCAAGAAGACAAATTCAGTACATTCTATAGGTCATTCCACAAACATGGAAACACCTCCCTGTCTATTTATAATCCTTCAATGTCATCTACTTCCCATCTACCCCTAGAATTCTCCATACCGACACCAAAACAATTGTTTAAAAAAAAAAAACAAGTAAATAAACTTTCCAAATATTCAAAGTAGCTCATTCCAGTCCTTAACAATTTTCTCAGGAAGGAGCTTCAGAACATGAATTTCGGTGCTTTGCCAATGCTTCAAAATGCAGTGCAGCAACTCCCTCTAACATCTTGGAGGAGCTATTTTCATCCTGCTGTGCAATTTAACACATGGTGATGCAAAATAGTTAACAGAAACTGGTTTCCACATTCTGGAGGGAGCAAACCTCGAAAGTTAATGCAACTTATTTTTAACTTCTATGTGAAATACTTCTCATAAGAAGGAACTTAAGGTATCTAAAAATGATCAAGACTTTTCTGACCACTTCTGATTATGCCTTATATTCAAGATGTCAGAGGTATAGCTGAAATAAAAATGAAAAAGAATTCATTTATATAGGAGTTACATTTTATCAAACCCCTTGAGAGACTGTCTCCCTATTCCTCTACTCTAACTTTATATCATTAATGGAAACGTTATCTTAAACTAGTCTCATGCCCATTTCCTGAGGCACTGCTCTGGGCATCTTCTTGCAATTTGATGCATTGATGACCATCATTATTCTTTCTTTATGGATTTCAGCCAAAATTGAGCCCTTGTGACAATATTCACATCTGAGTGACTTAATTTTACAAGTTGGCTTCATGAGGCTAAGTAGCAAGTGCTTTATTAAAATCTAGATAATAAAATTAGTCCATTTATCTACTAATTGTGTGCTTCCATTACATGATTAAATACACTTGTTATACTAAAGTCTATAAGTTATACCAAGGTAAAGTCAAGGAACCATAAAAATTTTGGACTCCTTCTTTCTTCAACGTGATAGAATTTTAAGGTTAGCACTTGGCATGTAGCCTAAATTATAGACTGCTATTTAACTTCTATTGAGGTGACATTATATTTTATATATTTTATATAGGCTCAGAGTAGAAAGGGGGAAGATTGGAAACATTATTTTAAAGGTATCCTTGGACTTTTAGAGAAAAAGGTCTTTAAAGTCCATTGGGCTAAATTAAGGTACCCAAAGTTATATACATTATATATTTTGGAGGGAGGTGGGCGATGGAAAGTGGAAAGATTGTACCAGTTCCAGGTGCTTTTACTTCTAGAACTTTGATCTCACACAAGTTGAGCAGCCTGGTCTGCAAGCCTAAGAAATTACAACAGGATCAAATGCACCATAAGAAGCCAGCTTTATAAATGGAACAACCCCCCAGAAATATGTCTTAACAGGATGAGTGCTAAGTGTCCAGATTTACTTCATCACTAATCTGGAAATCCTCACATGAGCTCAGTCCCAGAGCCAAATAAAAAGGATTTAAGTCTGTGTTTCTTTAGGGGAATATCTGAATGAATATTTGACTGTAAAACTTACCTCTCCCCATCCCAAAATTCTTTCAGTCTTTCTAATCACCCAGAATCCTTGGAGACTGGCTCAGCCCCCAAACAGTTTCACTAAGAAGGGGAGAAGTTATCTCAGGTCACTGGCTAGATGGATCAGATCAGTCAAGGAGTAAGTAGTGATTTTCTGAAGAATTTTCAATTCTAAATTCTCAGAGAACACAAACCAGGCAAACAGGATGTTTTTATCCATTCCTTAGCGGAAACCATTAAGTGCATTTCAGGGCTATAGGATTGCCATTCTGGAAAAGATCAAGCCCGGGGGGCCCAGTTCACCCCCTCCTCCTCTCCAGAGACCAGGATATTGTGAAAAGACCCTTTCTGATCCCAAGGAAAGCATTTTCTACCTCGTACACAGAGTACCAACTAAAAAGACTGCATGTTTTAGGAAACAGTGACAAATTGTTTGCAAGGTTACTACATGTCTTAAAATTAAGGGATGATTTATTTTTTCTCTCTCTTAGCTAAAACAATTAATTGGTAATATAATAGAAACTCAGCAGGAGATGAAAAATGGCATAATCCCTGAATAGAGTATGAAGAGAAATAAAAAAAGAGAAAAAAGTTTGGTGGATGGGTTGTTTTGTTTTGTTTTGTTTTCTAGCTTAATTGCAGGAGTTCGTGTTAAAGAAATTCCTATACTTCTCATTCCTGTGTGTTGCTGATTATAAGACTCAAAAAGTCTGAGTTCAACTTGTTATGCATAGGAAAATTGAAAATAAAAGGCTTAATTCTCCCTGTTAAAAATAAGGGAAGAGACATCCCCCCTTCCCTTTTGTCAGAGCATTTTTTTTTTTAATAAACATGTAATTGTAAATTCTCTCTGCCCTTTTGAGACATATGAAAACGTTTTCCACTTTTTGTTGTTGTTGTTTTAAACTATGTTGCCAGTTTATAACCCAGGAATGTCTTTCTCAAGGGACCTGGGAGCCATCCTTTTGAATCTCCCCAGTCTCTGTGGGAGGGTAGGACCCTCAGTTGGGGGTGCCTTGTTCCAAGTTATAAAACTACCTCCTGTCATAAGGATATAAGAAGTTTGTTTATCTTTTATATAAAGCCAATTAGCTAACACAGATGGTCAACCCAATTACCAGGTAAATTTAGGATGAACTGTGTGTGACAAATGTGCTATCAAGTCCTCTGACTTGAGGACTAGTTACTGCTTATCTTGAGAACATGTAAGGAATGTTCTTGGCTTTAAAAGCTGCTTGGCTATATAAGGGGGTAAAATTTCTGTCTGAGCAATTTCTCAGCAATTGATGTGATGATCATCACGTTCTGGTTTAATACTTATTCAGTAACAAAACTGTTTTTCTGTTTCTACTGCCTTTATGGGGAGTTTTTCTCAATTCAGAGAAAATTTGGGGGTTTTCAATTATTTTTTCCCAACATTAAGCCTTTTATCCCAAAATCCTAATCTAACCCCCCCCCCCCCAGACTTGCACACCTGGAATATAAACTAAAAATCTCAGAAAAAACACATTTCTTTTTACATTTTCCTTTAGTTCTTGCTTCCTTTTAACCCTGAGACATTCTTTCTTATTGGTCATACAAAACTGATGAGTACTGCAAAATAAAGCCTGTGTGACCATGTTTCTTTTAGTTGGGGTATTGGTGTAAGCAAGTTAGGGAAAAAGTGTCAGTGCTGCCCTGGTTCTCGCAGGTGGCCATTGTTTATGTTGGGGGGCTGGGGAGGGCAATGGCACCTGCCAGCTCTTTTGTTCCTGGAGTGGTTTCCCCATAATCTCTGTCTCTTGGGGTGTGCTCTGAGATGAGCAAATCACTCTCCCTCCTGTCCGTCCCTGGTATTTTCAAACTGCTGGTTCTGTGCTGTCTCCTAAGGGCAGGGACTACACTTCTAATGCCCTTGGGGCTCTCCCAGAGCGGAGCACACCAATTTTTAAAATTCCAGACTTTAAGTCCCAGTGGTTGTAAGAACACACAGTATTTGGGCCCTCCTCATCTTCAAAAGCAAATATGATGGGGCTTCATCCTCCCCATCCATGGACTCCCTGGTATGAAAATCTTTTCTGCCCTTCTCTGTGCGACTGGCTATCCGTACCACAGATGGCCATGGTCTGTTTCACTCCCAGATCCCGTCTCTGCCCTTCCTATCTTCTTCAATGCAGTCTCTTCTCTACTATTTAGTTGTGGAGCTTGTTCCACGGGCTTTCGTGGTTGTTGTCTGGGTTATTTACACTGATGTGAGTGTTATCTAGTTTCTGGAGGATGGGAGGAAAGTTTAGGGTCCTCCTACCCTGCCATCTTCCCAGCCAACCCCGTCTAGGAATGCTTTATCCCCCTTTAAGAAGCTGAATTCCTCAAGTCTTCTTAAGCAGAAAAAACAAAAAAACGAAAAAAAAAAAAAAAAAAAACGGTACATTTACAGCACATGTAACTGGTGAATAAATATTTCAGGTAATAAGATAAATCCTGTTCATTAGAATAATTACCTCAGTGACCAAATTTTCTAGAAAGCAAAATGAAGTAAGTCACTTGAGAAATAGTCCTTAAAACTTGCCATGGAACACTACTTGCCCTTTTGTTTCTGGGTTCCTATGGAATTGGTCTCCCTTATCTCTCCTGAATTTACTATACTCCCTGGGTGTTATAGAACAAACTACACTGACCTTCTGGACCCTTTGTCGTCATATACTGTGCCAGGTGATATGTGTCTTTCTTACTTAATCTTCAAGGATTTTTGACTCAGGCTTTAAATTATTAGCTTGAATTAAAGAAAAATCTATTTTATGATTACTAAGCTTTCAGGGACCATTATATTTTCATAAACCATGCAACAAATTCATCATATTTTTACTGTCCTTCCCCAGTTTGTGCAGCAAATAGAACACAAAATTTGCCCTTAATCCTGACAAGAATAGATATCAATTGCAAATATTATTTATGTCACCCTTCTTCTTGGGAGAAAAATAGACTTTTATTTTGAAAATAATGGTTTCAAAATGTCAGTTCTAATGGAATCAGATGTCAAGTTTCAGTTAATATTTGACATCAAGAAGCATTTTTACCTGAATTTTGAGAGCTAATTTTAACATGTTGGTATTTTTTTAATATTCTAGCAAATATATGTGCTCAAAGATTTGTCAGTGCTTTACATCTAGACACTTCTTCAGTCGTTAGTTTCAGAATTGGAACATTTCCCAAATAAGTGATCTTTCTCTCATCTGTAATTCATAATTTCCGTCCCAGGAGAGGTGTTCTAAATTCATGATCGTCGTCCCAAATACACATGCATACTCAGTGAGAAACAGAGCAACCTCGAAGGGGGAATGGCAGACTCTGCGGATTGGCACTGTGCAGGCTGTGGCTGAACCTCGTCCACCAGCTGCTCACCAGGCCCCAGGGCCGCATTTCCAGGGAGCATGGACCACCACCACCTCCCTCAACACATCTACTCTTCTCTGCCCAGCATTGCAAAATAGGTTACCCAGTAGATCTGGCCTAAGAAGAATGCCTAAAAACTGTACCCATAACTCAGCACATAAGTCCTAAATATTATAGGACCAATTTTCACTCAATCCAACAAAGAGCCATAATGAAAATGATTCTGTTTGAGAGTTTCTTCTCTAGATTATAAACTTTTGAAGCCAAAGACATTGTCTCCCACATGATCTCTCCATAGCCTGGCACACAGAGAGTAGGAGTTCAGGAAGTATTTGTTCTCTCAAATATGCCTGGGTACCTTGGGTAAGCCCTGGGAGACGTACTTTCTCCCTCATGTACTCTAAGCCTTCTCAGAACACCATCCTCTCTCCTCCAGGCAGGCCAGAGACTCTTTGCTCTTTTCTGCACCTTCTTGGGTATCCACAAAGATTTCCTTTTCCAGTGGATTATCTTCTTGCTTTCTCATCCATCCAAGTTGCTCAATTGATTTGGGCCTGTCAATGTTCTGGTAAAAGATGAGGATAGAGGAGTGAATCTCTCCTCTATCTTCCGTCCTCTGGACTTGTTCCCTGCAAGTCAAGCCAAGGAAGGGATTTAGCAATCCCTGAGCACACTCCCATCTCTGCAGAAACATTCTGTGCTCTTTTGCTTACAGCTTCCAGAATCTTTGTGATGCTGTGGCCATTGGCCAAACTTCAGCAAAGTATAAAGAAAAAATAATTGCATAATCTGCAAATTCTTCAGGATATGTGTAGGATATGCATAAGAAGCAGATGCTTATCAAGTGGCCTACTATGTACAAGACTATTACAATTTCTTGTCCTGGGTAGAATTTAAAACAAACAAACAAACAAACAAACCTGAATTCTTTAAAGTTCTTAGCTGTCAAGCATTTGATAGAAGAGGCTATATAAGTTTAAAATTGAATTGGCACCATTCACAAGTTGCCCTAAGCGAGCTTTGCTTTCCAGAGTGGTTTCATTCAGATAGAGGATTTAGCAATCAAGGGGCACTGCTGAGCTCTAGCCCAATATCAGACACTGTGCTGATGCTGTTTTGCAGGGTCTCCAGGCTACAGGATCCCTGTGGCTATATACCTGCTACAAGTACCAGTTTCTCAGAACACAGAAATGTGGAATGTTGATAGCCAAGAGTTGCTGGGGGCTCTACTGCAGGACTTGCAGAGCATTTCCCTTCCTCTCTCCTTGTTCTCATTTTAGTATCCACACCCTTTACCCCCACCACAAAGTAAAACCTCTGTACCCCAAAGAGAATTAGTAAACAGCTATGCAGAAGGACCCCACACACTTTTATAAACAAATGAGTTCAGGGGCAGGACAAGATATTTCTTCTTCGAACAGACCTTCATGTGACACAAGAGCACAGAGTAGCCCCGCCTCAAGCCATCTCCCATCTCCTTCATGGTCAGAAAATATCATCCACAGTCATCTCTCATAGGACGACTAGCTGCAGCAGATTCATTTTGAGGAACAATGTGAGGGGATTGTATTGTTCAATTCTCAGTTGAAAAATGAGACTTTTCTGGTGTTAATCTGCTCAATAGGGTCTTCTGAAAATACAGCAAAGCCTTCAAGTGATTATTTAAACTAATGTGCCTTTGCTTAAGTCAGAGCGGAGGCAGAGCTGAGAGCTTTGGCTCCGGTGCAGAATCTGTTTCTGGAAGCCCCTCACCAAACAACTACAGAAAGTGTCAGACATGCCTGGATGACCTCACTGGCACCCATAAGACAAAAAGGATCCTAGAATGAAGCCAGACACAATTTCTATATCCATACTGTTAGGGAATGTTCCCAGCGAATGAGAGAACCAAGTCCCTCAGGCCCCTACAACTTGAGTGCTATTGGCACAGAATGTGAACATAAGCTCTTGATAATGTTTAAAAAGAAAAAAACAAAAAAAAAAACAAAGCAGAAAGAACATTTAAGCTACAAGACTCAGAAGACTCAAAGTTTTAGTAAGCTCAGGATAGGGAAATGTGATATGAGCTCAAGCTGCAGAATAAACAAGGAAACCAAACAATCCATTAGATAGAATTAGAAAGTGAGGAAAACCCCAGAAGTGCAAAAGAGAGCTACAATTAAATACATGTCACAAAATCTTTGGGAGAAAAAAGTTTATTTTTCCTGAAAAACTTTAGTACGTTACCCTCAAATAAAAGTTCTTATTTATAACTTGGCTTTCTAAATATACCAAACTGTTATTTCATGACCAGACGAATTGTTAATCACAATCCAGCTAGCTAGACCAGGGGTTAGCAAACTGCTCCTGAAAAGGCTATGTACTAACTATTTTAGGTTTTATGAGCAATACTGCCTCTATTTCAATTCTATTATGGGCACAGTAGTGGTCATAGACATTTGTAAACAAATGGCATGGCTGTCCTCCAAGAAAACTTTATTTACAAAAACAGGTAACACACTGGTTTGGCCCATGGGCTACTGTTAGTGAACCCTTGAGTTAAACAAATAAAATAATTCAGACCTGTACAAATAACACCAAAAGCACTTTATATATTTAAATTTTTACAATATTCAGACCTGTCAAAATACCCTCACTCTCTCCCTTTCTTTATGTGAGTATAGTCGGCACAATATGCTGCGCTCGCCCCAGGTATGGCTACTATCTGCCACCACACAATGCTGTTATAGGATCAGAGTATATAGGATTCATTCTGCTGCGCCTGTTATCCCCCATGAATTATTCATTCCGTAACCGGAGCCTATATCTCCCACTCCCCTTCCCCCGTTTTGCCCATCCTCCCACCCACCTCCCTCTGGCAACCATTAGTTTGTTCTCTGTATTTATACGTCTGATTCTGCTTTTTGTGTTTATTTTTTTTTAAGATTTTATTTATTTATTTTGAGAGAGAGAGAGAATGAGAGAGAGAGAGAGCACGAGAGGGAAGAGGGTCAGAGGGAGAAGCAGACTCCCCGCCGAGCAGGGAGCCTGATGCGGGACTCGATCCCGGGACTCCGGGATCATGACCTGAGCCGAAGGCAGTCGCTTAACCAACTGAGCCACCCAGGCGCCCCTGATTCTGCTTTTTGTGTTTATTTAATTTGTTTTAGATCCAAACATGACTGGAATCACAGGGGTATTTGTCTTTCTCAGTCTGACTTACTTCAGTTACTTCAATAATACCCTCTAGGTCCATCCAGGTGTCACTAATGGCACAATCTCATCCTTTTTTTGGGGGGGGGAGTGCAAACACAGGCCCCCACTAACCATAAATTATGCAGTCAAGTTTCCTACATTTGGGGAAATCTCAGGGGTCAGCACATCTGGAGTAAATGGTTAAGCCTCGCCCTGGGAAAACCACCTTTGTGATCATGGTATCTCCCCTGCCAGGTACATATTCATCCTTTTTATTTTAATGGCAACATTCCATTGTATGTATATACCACAGTTTCCTTATCCAATCATCTATCTGTGGTCACTGAGGTTGCTTCCATATCTGGCTATTGTAAGTAATACTGCAATAAACATAGGGGTACATATATCTTTTTCAATTAGTGTTTTTGTTTTCTTTGGGTAAATACCAGCTAGTGAATTATTAGATCAGACAGTACTCCTATTTTAAATTTTTTGAGGAAACTCCATACTGTTTTCCACAGTGGCAGTAACAATCTACATTCCCACCAACAGTGCACCAGGATTCCCTTTTCTCCACATCCTCACCCACACTTGTTATTTCTTATCTATTTGATTTAACCATTCTAACAGGTATAAAATGATATCACATTGTGATTTTGATTGATTTTTCTGATGATTAGTGGTGTTGAGCATGTTTTCACGTGTCTGTTGGCCATCTCTATGACCTCTTTGGAAGAATGTCTATTCGTGTTCTCTCTTTTTTAATTAGATTGTTTTTTGGAGTTTTTTTGTTTTGGTTTGTTTTTTTGGTTTGGGGGTATTTTTGGTGTTAAGTTCTCTATATATTTTGTATATTAACCCCTTATCAGATATATCATTTGCAAGTATCTTTTCCCATTGAGTAGGTTGCCTTTTGGTTTGTTGATGGTTTCCTTTGCTGTGCAAAAGTTTTGTATTTTGTTTTAGTCCAAATAGTTTATTTTTGCATTTCGTACCCTTGCCTGAAGATATATATCTAGAAAAATGTTGCTATGGCCAATCAGAGTAATTATTGCCTATGTTCTCTTCTAGGAGTTTTATGGTTTAAGGACTTCTATTTAGGTCTTGGATCCATTTTGAGTTTATATTGTATATGGTGTTAGAAAGTGGTCCAGTCTCATTCTTTTATATGTAGCTGTTCAATTTTCCCAGAACTATTTATTGAAGAGACTGTCTTCTCCACATTGTATAGTCTTCCCTCCTTTGTCATAGATTAATTTCCCATATAATTGTAAGTTTATTTCTAGGCTCTCTGTTCTGTTTCATTGATCTCTGTGTCTGTTTTTGGGCCCGTACCATACTGTTCTGATTACTACAGCTTTGTAGTATATCTTGAGCTCTGGAATTGTAATATCTCCAGCTTTGTTTTTCTTTCTCAAGACTGCTTTGGCTACTCAGAATCTTTTATGGTTCCATACAAATTTTATGAGTATTTCTTCTAGTGTGAAAAATGCTGTCGGTATTTTGATTGGGATTGCATTAAATCTGTAGATTGCTTTGGGTAGCGTGGACATTTTATCAGTACTTGTCCTTGCAATTCATGAGAATGGAATATCTTTCCATTTGTTTGTGTCATCTTCAATTTCTTTCATCAGTGTTTTATAGTTTTCAGATAGAGGTCTTGCACCTCTTTGGCTATGTTATTCCTACGTATTTTATTATTTTTGATGCAACTGTAAATGGTGTTGTTTTCTTAATTTTTCTTTCTGCTACTTCATTAATAATATATAGAAATGCTGCTCATGTCCATATATTAATTTTGTATCCTACAACTTTATGAATTTGTTTATTATTTCTAGTGCTTTTTTGGTGGAGTCTTTAGGATCTCCTAAGTATAGTGTCATGTCATCTATAAATAGTGGCAGTTTAACAACTTCTTTACCATTATGAATGCCTCTAGTTTCTTTTTCTGGTCTGATTGCTGTGGCTAGGACTTTCTGTGTTCAATAAAAGTAGTGAGAGTGGACATCTTTGTCTTGTTCTTGATCTTAGAGGAAAAGCTCTCAGTTTTCACCAGTGGGTATAATGTTAGCTGTAGGCCTTTATTATGTTGAGGTATGTTTCCCCCCAAACCTACTTTGTTGAGATTTTTTTTTTATGGATGAATGGATGTTGAACTTTGTCAAATGCTTTTCTGCATCTATTGAGATGATCATATAATTTTTATCCTTTGCTTTATTTATATGGTATATCACATTGTTTTGCAAATATTGAACCATCATTGTGTTTCAGAAATTAATCTCACTTGATCATTGTGAATGATCCTTTCAATGTACTGTTGAATGCAGTTTGCTAATATTTTGTTGAGGATTTTGCATCTATGTTTATCAGGGATATTGGCTTGCAGTTTTGTTTTGTTTTGGTGTTTTGGGGGATTTTTTTGTGTTTTGTTGTTTTTGCAGTGTCTGTTTTTGTTTGTTTGTTTGTTTGCAGTGCCTTCATCTGCTATCAGAGTAATGCTGGCCTTGTAGAATATATTTGGGAGATTTCCTTACTCTTCTATTTTTTTCAATACTTTGAGGAGAATGAGTATTAACTCTTCTTTAAATGCTAGTGAATCTATCTAGTCCTGGGCTTTTATTTTTTGGTAGCTTTTTGATAACTGATTTAATTTCATTACTAGTAATCAGTCTATTCAAGTTTCTATGTCTTCCTCATTCAGTTTGGAAGATGGTATGTTTCTAGGAATGTATCTGTTTCTTCTAGGTTGGCTAATTTGTTGTCATAACATTTTTCCTGGTATTCTCTTACAATCCTTTGTATTTTTGTGGTGTCAGTTATTACTTCTCCTCTCTCATTTCTGATTTTATTTATTTGGGTCCTTTCTCTTTTTTTCTTGCTCAGTCTGGCTCAGGGTTTATCAATTTTGTTTATCTTTTCAAAGAACCAGCTCTTGGTTTCATTGATCTTTTTATTACTTCATTAGTCTCCAAGTCATTTATTTCTGCTCTGATTTTATTATTTCTTTCCTTCTACCTGCCTTGGATTTTGATCTGTTTTTTTTGTTTGGTTGACTTTTTTTGGGTTGTTGGTTTTTTTAGTTCCTTTAGGTGTAAGCTTAGTTTATTTGAGCTTTTTCTTGTTTCTTGAAGTAGGCCTGTATCACAGCATATTTCCCTCTTTGAACTGCTTTCACTGCATCTCAAAGATTTAGAGCACCTGTGTTTTCATTTTCATTTGTCTCCATGTATTTTTTTTTTTAATTTCTTCTTGATTGCTTCATTGGGCCATTGGTAGTTTATATCATGTTTAGCCTCCATGTGTTTGTGTTTTGTCCAGTTTTTTTTCTTGTGATTGATTTCTAATTTTGTACCATCGTAGTTGGAAAAAATGTATAGCATGACTTCAATCTTATTAAATTTCTAGGGGCTTGAGTGCCTGGGTGGCTCAGTCCGTGAAGGGTCTGCCTCCAGCTCAGGTCATGATTTCAGGGTCCTGAGATCAAGTCCTGAATCAGGCTCCCTGTTCAGCAGGGAGTCGGGAGTCTGCTTCTCCCTCTCCCTTTGCCCCTCCCCCCTGCTCATGCTCACTCTCTCTGTCTCAAATAAATAAATAAAATCTTTAAAAATAAATAAATAAATTTCTAGAGGCTTATTTTTTGACCTAACGTGATCTGGTCTGGTGAATGCTCCATATGCACTTGAAAAGAATGGGTATTCGTTGTGTTTGAATGGAATGTTCTGAATTATATCTGTTATGTCCATCTGGTTTAATGTGTCATTCAAAGACATGGTTTCCTTTTTTTTTTTTAAGATTTTATTTATTTATTTGAGAGAGACAGAGACAGAGAGAGTGCAAGCAGGGGGGAGAGGGGCAGAGGGAGAAGCAGACTCCCGGCTAAGCAGGGAGTCTGATGCGGGGCTCAATCAAAGGACCCTGAGATCATGACCTGAGCTAAAGGCAGCCACTTAACCGACTGAGCCACCCAGGCGCCCCAAGACATGGTTTCCTTGTTGATTTTCTATGTGGATGATCTGTCCATTGATGCAAATGGTGTGTTAAAGTCCCCAACTCTTATTTTATTGCCATCAATCTCTCTCTTTATCTCCATTAATATTTGCTTTATGTATTTAGGTACCAGTGTTGGGTGCATAGATATATACAATTGTTATATCCTCTTGTTGGATTGATCTCTTTTATCATTATGAAATGCCCTTCTTTGTCTCTTAGTACAGTCTTTGTTTTAAGGTCTATTTTATATAAGTATTGTTACCGCAACTTTATTTTTTGCTTCCACTTTCATGGTAAATATTTTTCCATCCTCTTACTTTTAGCCTGTATGTGTTGTCAGTTCTGAAGTGAGTCTCCTATAGGCAGCATATAGATGGGCCTTATATTTTTACCCATTCCAAAACCCTATGCCTTTTGATTGGAGCATTTAGACCACTTACATTTAAAGTATTTATAGGTGTGTACTTATTTCCATTTTATTCTTTTTCTGGTGGTTTTTGTAATTCTCTGTTCCTTTATTCTTCTTTTGTTCTCTTTCTTCGAGTTGGATGAATTTCTGTAGTGTTATGTTTGGCTTTTTATTTTTTAAAATCTATTGTAAATTTTGGGTTTATGGTTACCATGAGGTTTATATGTAACAGCCTAAGTAAATAGCAGTCTATATTAAGTTGATGGTCATTGGTTATATAAGTTAAAACATATTCTGAAAAAAGAAAAAAAAACTTCCATTTTTTTACTACCTCCTCCACATTTTATGTATTTGCTGTCATATTTTATCTTTTTATTCTTTGTTTTCTTACATCTAATTATGCCTATTTCTTTTTCACTTATAGAAGTCCATTTAACATTTCTTGTAAGGCTGGTTTAGTGGCCATTATCTCCTTTAACTTTTGTTTATTTGGGAAACTATCTCTCCTTCAAATCTGAATAATAACCCTGCTGGGTATTCTTGGTTGTGAGTTTTTTCCTTTCAGCATTTTGAGTATTTCATGCCACTTTATTCTAGCTTTCAAAATTTCTGCTGAAAAATCAGCTGATGATCTTATAAGTTTTTCCTTCAAAGTTACTTTTTGCTTCTCTATTGCTGCTTTTAATATTCTCTTTATCTTTAATCTTTGACATTATGTGTCATGGTGTGGACCTCCTTGGGTTCATCTTGTTTGGAACTCTGTTTTTTGGAATTGGGCATCTATTTCCTTCACTAGTTTAGGGAAGTTCTCAGCTATTATTTCCTAATACATTTCTTAATACATATATATATAACTTATGTATACACACACACACACACACACACACACACAAATTATAGAAATAAATTTTTTACCCCTCTCTCTCTCTTCTTCTGGGACCTCTACAGTGTCAATGTTTGATGTTGTCCAAGAGATTTCTCTATCTTCATTTTTTAAAAATTCTTTTCTCTTTCTGCTCCTCAGCTATGTGTTTTCCATTACCCTGTCTTCCATATCGCTGATACATTCTTCAGCATCCTCTAATCTACTGTTGGTTCCCTCTACTATGTTTTTCATTTCAGTTATTATATTCTTCAACTCTGATTGGTTCTTTTTAGTATTTTCTATCTCTTTATTGAAGGTCTCACTGAGTTCTTCCACTCTTTTTTCCAGCCCACTGACTATCTTTAAATTCTCATCAGGCATATTGCTTATCTCCATTTCATTTAGTTATTTTTCTGAAGTTTTTTTCTTATTCTTTCTTTTGGAGCATATATCTCTGTCACATTTTGTCTGTTTTGTTTTGTTTTGTTTTGTTTTTGTTTTGTGCATGTGTGTGTGGATTAGGCAAAACACTAATTCTCCTAAATTTAAAGGAATGGTCTTGTGTTTGGTCATCCCCTATATAGACTGTATGTGCTTTGTGACTTTTCCTGGCTGCTGTAGGCCGCAGGTCTTGGGGCTTTCCAGGTTATGGGCACCATGTCAGGAAAGCTAAAACTGAAGTCAATGCAGGCTAGGGTGCCCTAGAGTTCTATGTGCTGAGGGCACCTTAGCAGAACAGGTGAAGCTGAAATAGGCACAAGTTGGAGTGTCCCAGGGTGCTCTGTGGAGGAGGTGTCTTGGCAGGGTAGCTGAAGCTGAGGCAGTGGGTGGGCTGCGAGGTCTAGAGTGCTCTGTGCAGAGGGTTCCCTAGCAGTATAGCTGAACCTAAAGTGGGTGCTACCTGGGGGGGACCCAGTGCTCTACACACAGAGGGTGCCTCGGTAGAATGGTGAAGTGGATATAAACTAGGGTATTCCAGGACTCTCCACACAGAGGGTGCCCTTAAAGGGTGGATGGAGCTAGCATGGGCATAAGCCAGGAGGTCCTAGGGCACTATGTGCAAGGGGTACAACGAAAGCTAAAATGGGCACAAATCTGGTATGAACTGTGGGCTCTCCACACAAAATGTTCCCTGGCAGGACAGCTGAAATGGTCGCTAGCCAGGTTGTTCTGGGGCTTTCCCCTCTGAGGGTGACCTGAAAGGACAGCTAAAGCTACATTGGGTACAAGCCATGGTAACCTAAGGTGCTCAGTGCAGGGGGTAGCATGCCATGGTGGCTAAAACTGATGCAAGCATGGGCCTGGGGTTCCTTGGGCATGCCACACAGGGTGCACCCAGGCAGGGAAGCTGGACCCAAAACATGTCAGCTGGGAGGTTCCAGAGTGCTCTGCACCAGGGGTGCCTTAGCAAGCCATCTGAGGCCTGGAGTGTTCCATTGTGCTTTGCACTTGTGTCACATTGGCACAAAGTCTAGGGCTATAGTGAGCACTAATCAAGGGTGTCCTAGTGTGCACCACCCTGTGGCCACCTTGATAAGATGGCTGGGACTTGTGTGGGCTAGGGGTCTAGGGCTCACTGAGGCAACAGGCCAGTTAGGATACGCAGACTGTGTACACTGGTCACTGCCTTCAAGGTGAAGGAAGGTAGGGAGCACAGACTGTGTCAGTCAGCCCCTTCCACCCAGAGAGGAGTCCAGCAGCTCCTCCCACTCTTTGACAGAGTTTTAGCGTTGACTCTTTTATATGTTAATTGTTCTTTTAAACCATGACCTTTTGAAGAAAACAAACAAAAAAGTGGCCTTTTTTTCTGTGCCACAGCATGTGGGCTTGTGGACCTAGAACCCCTGAGGCAGCAAGCTGATTATGGCATCTGGACCTGCTCTGGGCTTTAAGGTGGAAGAGGAATGTAAACTCTGTCCTTCTCCAGTCCCTCTGGCAGAGTTCTAGTGCTGGCTTTTTTATACGCTAGTCACTCTTTTGAACCGTGGTTGGTTTTCTGTGCCCACGGACAGAGGAATCTGTTCCCCTTACCTCAGTACTACCCCCAAGCCACTGCCATTCACAGTGATGATATCTGCACCCACTTTATGGTCCTCAAGCCAAGAGACCAGCAAGCAAGACAAAGAGTTACCATCCTGGTAGGGGTGATAGATTGTGATTGTCATGAGGAGACAGAGCTGCGGCTACACAGTAGGGACAGATGTCTGATATCCAGGTAATCCACTGAAGTATGTCTGAGTACTCCTAACAGTAAATAGACAAGTACAGCAGTCATGGCATGGTGGCCAGAGATGTGAGCCCTCCCACTCCCCAGCAAACTTCTTGCACAAATATTTCCACTCAGAGTCCTTTCCCAGGGAACCCACCATAAACCAGCAAGTATCACATTGTTGTAAGGAGTTGACAAGCTAAATTAGTGAAAGAGCTGTGCCTTCACCAAAGAGAGGTTAATGGCCTTCCCGTGCTTGTCCTCAACAAAGAAATTTTTAACATAATATTAGTGAATACCTTGTGGCCTAATATTCTGAACTTGGTCTCTAAAGCCAGACAAACCTTTATCTCTTTTACTATATTATAATGAATGAAGATACTAGGTATTGTAGACTATGACATAATACTTTTTATCTATGAAACATTTTATGTTAGAATTAATGAAAGAGCTCATTTAAATTTAATTAGCCACAGATTTTCATCATGGATCGCTTCTGTGTTATGTTGTATTAAAGAAATTGGTTAAAGTATTTCTAAAACTTGTTCACATGTAGAATCTGACTCTTCTGAATCATGTTAGACCCAGAGTCATGAATGTCCATGTTTTTCCACACTGTATCATCCAGTGACCATCAGTCTATTGAGAGCATGGACAGTGCAGCATTTCGTAAGAAAATTCACAGAGAACAAGAGACCCTGGCTTTACAGTTCTGCAGAGCTAGGCTATTTTAACTCCAACTTTAGGAATGATGCTAAATCAGTCTGATGTACCTCCTCTCTCACCATATCCACAACTATTTGCTTCACAGGGATTAAGATCCCACGGCTGCCTCTGGGATTTTCTTCCATACACTTGGTACACATTCTGTAAGTTTTCATCCTGGCACTGATACTTATGACCAGACAATGACAACTGTCATGACTGCTAGTTGGCTAGAGCAGTTGTACAACTCCATCAATTCGAAGATGCAGCATGTCTGAGAAAATAAAATGTAAAATAATGTGTGCTTCAGAATCAGTGAGATGGAATAACCTCTCTAAAGCTGTTTCCTCATACGATAAGATAATGGTACTCACCTCATATGGATGTTGTAAGGGCTAAATAAGATAGTCCAGGGGCGTGGTTAGCATGTCTGGCATATAGTGAGCATTTAATAAGTGATATTTACTATTACTGTTGTTATGATTATTAGTTAACCTCAGCTGAAAGTTGCTTGCCCATCAGTAACATGTATTGCTAAACTCAGGATTAATAGCTGAAAAGTGTTACCAAATGGCTGATTTTTATCTCTCACCAACCTGAACAGAAGCATGCTTATGAGTTCTTCGAACCTGCTTTCTCTTATTTGGTTTTCTATTTTATCCTTGGTGTAAGCCTCCTCTCCTACCAGTCCTGAAATTCTTACCATTCTAAGGAAAACAATGAAAATAAAGGGACTGAGTTTAGGAGAGCAACACACACACACACAAAATACACAGAGGTGCTCGTCAAAGCTTTCTCATTAACTAATATTAATCAATAAGATTAATATTCTCACTAGGGTATTGAGTAAAATTCAAAATAAGAATATGTTTTTCTGAGATCTGAATTTAAATTTCTGTGCCATTACACATAAAATTTTTGTACCAAATACAGATCCTCAATGAATATTCAAATCATCATATTACAGGGCCCCATTATTCATTTAAAAAATATAGTTACCAAATATGTAAATGTTCCAAGGAAGAGGAGGAAAATCTCTTGCAACTGCTGTCTCAACTCTATGGCTACCTCCACGACCACTGATATTCATATTATTTATAGAAACCAGAAAATTGTGGTGTCTGTTCTCTTTGATTATCATATCATTCCAAAGCCTCTTTCTTCCTTCGATGCTTCCTATCCTTCCTTTTAAAAACTGCAAACCTTCCAGCAATCATTTTCAAACACCTCAATTTTACTAATAATCAGGGAGTCAGATCAGAAAGACAAACACTGAGAAACATGCATAAAGTGAGGAAATGCCATCTCTTTCCAGACTCAGAACAAGGTATATACAAATCCAAATTTCACATTTCACAAATAGGATTTTGTAGGTGACTATATACTAAACAGTGGATGGAATATCAGATTCACTTGCCATACACAGGATTTCACTTGTTGTCAATCGCAGACGGTTTTATGTCATGATTATGCATATGAGCTGTGATTACAAAATACTAAGATTCCATAAAACATGCATGAAAATAGGAACAAATGTGCACTAGTATAAATATATATATACATTAGCTTGGATCCAAATCCTATAATTGCTTATTACCAAAATGGCGTAAGACATGTTAACAGAGTTGCTTCCTCTCCCTAATCCTGTCACCTATCCTATCCAGCAGGAGAAAATATGTCATGCAATTCCTGAGCTATCCGAGAACCATCTAACCCCTTCCTGTTGCCATATTCTGTTCTATTTCTGCACACAATTAGAAAGGAAGTCATGGTTTGGAATGTGTCAGAGTAGGGTGGTTAATACTTGAGATTTACCAAATCCATAATATTAGAGACTCAGTAGAAGCCCCAGTCAGTGCCTGACTGGTACTGGGAATAGCCTGACAAGTTAGTGAGACTGACTCCATGATATTCATTATATGCTCTAAGAACTACTTTGCCTGAATAAATTCCACATGCAATGTTGGGGCCTGGCTGGGGGAACAGGCTCAAGCTTACAGAACCAGCTCTGCAAATAGGCCACTCAAGTAATTGGCTCACCAGTAACAGATGACTGAAATTGGTCTGAAGGACTGGCCTTTAAATACCCAGAGAGGGAAAGTGAAACTTGAATTACCCAGTTAGTCTGAAAGAAAAAGGGCGGGGGGGATAAACTGTGACTTACGGTATTATTCATAGAAAAGCACATTAGGAGGGTGACACAGGAGAGGTTCAGTCCTAAAACAGTAAGAGCACAACCCCGGCCTGGGAAGAAAAGGGGTTATTTGAAGGGCAGATGCTGCCACTGTAGCCAGATGGTGATTAGCATGCTAGATGGAAAAGGGGGAAATCAAACAGAGCTTTGCGGGAATTTGAAATTACTTCCATTACAGGGTGCCCATTTCCTTTGCTGGCCCTGACTTAATACAGGTCTGATCCATTCATTTAGACTCAGATTTAGAAACTTAGATTTGGGTAAGGTCACCAAGAGAGAGCTATGAGGAAATGGGACCACCTTATTGCAATTCTCTAAAAATTACACAAAAATGATAATAAATGAAGAATTTAAACCATTTCTTCAGATTGCTTTGGCCATAAAGGATATCAGGCTGTCCCCATGAGTTGTTGTTTTAAAGCATGTTACTGAGATAATACTACATTTAATCATTGCAAGTGACTCTCTTTAAGACAAGCCTTCTTTTAAAGGAACACTCCTCATCTCCCTAGATATCCTTAAAGGAGCACTTTATCCAAGCTCCAGTTTGCACTTTCCCAGCCTTACCTGCCTGTGTGAATAGCTAATGACAGGGTATTCTTTCTGAGTGTCTGCACAGGACTTCATTATGTTGTTCCCGGCATCAGTGCAGTGAGGCGTAGTCTGCGGTAATTAATAGTTCCACATCTCAGGGCAGGAGGAAGGGTCACAGGTCTTGGTGGCTCCATCGTCTTGATGCTCATTGCCTTGCGTGTCCAGTATCTGAACAAGGGTTTCAAAGGGTTTTGAAAGAAATGCAGCAGGAAAGGTCCAGTGTAGTTATTGTGGATAGCTGACAAAGCCCCCCAAGTGGAAAGTCAGGGGAGAGGCTTGGCAGCTTTCAGATTCCATGTTAAGTGCTGATTCTATGCCCATTAGTACTGCAGATGCACAAAAGAAGGAAAACCCCATCCTGCCCTGTAGAGCTGAGAAGGGCATTTGAAGTGTCACTGGGAGAAAACACAGAGAAACAAAAGAACACCTCTCGGAAAGCAGTAAGTACTCCTTTCGAAGAAAAGGGCTAACAAGTCCTAAGGGCTCCAGAGTCCTGGCAGAAAATGTACACGGGGGATGTGGGCTAGCCATGGCACAGTTAATAGGCTTGGGGATGGTGGCAAATGGAGACCTCATGCCCCACTGACAGAAGTCCTCCTCTTGGCCAGGCCAATAGTGTCATCCACAGTGTTATGGAATATTCATTTTTTTCAGAGATGCCAGACATGAAAAGGTGTGTGTGTGTGTGTGTGTGTGTGTGTGTGTGTTGACAACGAAGCCAAACAACATTTAATTACTACACAGGCCAAACAAAAATGTCTGTGCCCCAATCCTGCCCATCAGCCTCTCTTTTGTAACCTTAGGAGTTTCATTCTTTGGGACTCCCTAAAAATAAAAGATATGCATAGAAAAGATAGATTAAATAAAGAAAGAAAAAATACAGTTGGTATCATAGTTAGGTATGTCATCTGCTTGCCCAGGCCCACAAAGCCTTGGGCATATTTGTTGAGATGTTTGCTAGCTGCCATATTAGATAAGGCTTGAAATCTTCGTGACTTAACACAATGAAATGACATAAAATAAAAACAACACAGTTATTTCTTGCTCACCTGACAGTTCAATTTGGTGTTCTGTGTGTGGGAGAAAGACAGGGAATGGGGAGGGATGGAGCGTGCTCTCTAGTAGACTTCTTGAGGGCCTGCTCTCTTCACCACATGATTCTCTAGGTTGCTCTGAGGAGAGGGACTAAAAGCTTGTCTCCAATCAACCAGCCAGAAAGGGAAGGGGGATTGATCTTGAAAGGAAGTTTCTATAGGCCACTCATAGACGTGATGTACATTACTTCCATCAATTTTCCATTGGCCATAATTCTGTCCTACGACTGCACTTAAATGCAAGTAAGAATGGAAAATGTTGTTGGTTGGATCTCAAAAAATAATAAGGAAACTGGTTTGAAGAAAAAAGATATCTGCCACTATTAGGGATTAAAATGGAGCTGTTTTAGCAGGAGCCAAACCGGGTTTTCTCTCACTCTTGTCCCTATCTGCTGCTATGAGTGTTCACTCAGAATATTACCCATTTACTTCTTGGAGCTTTGCATTTCCATAATTAATCACAATATAATTATCTAAATTTTGACTTTGGAAGATTAAGTCTATTGTGCTCTGACATCTCTTCCTTCATACTCCTAATTATGATTTAAAGCTTTCTAAGAATAGTCAGGCTTCCTTTGCTGCAAACCATGGCATTCTGACTGTCAAGTTTTCCAATCCTGGGCCATGTGTAATAAGCAGATGGAACCTCATGGTCACCCTAGCACAGTATCAGTTCAGGTGTTCTGGGCTTACTCATGAATATCTCATTGACTTGAGGCTGATTTTTCCCTGCAGCTTGAAGCCTTAGAGGTAGAAGCTTTAGGCAATTCATCCCATGGCATTAGCTTTGCTGTGTGGTCCTCTGTCTTATCTACACAGAGTGACAGTGTTACTTTCCAGAGTTGATATGTGGGGCTGCCTAGAACCATGGCCTCTCAAGACTGAGGCACTCTAAATCCCCCACTGCTAGGAATGGTGGGCTCATAGCCGCATCCTTGCTATGAGGATTATGAATGAGGATTCAGCATGAATGTAACCATACCTTACCTTGACAACATCTTGATTCCTCTGCCATTCAATTCAATTTATTGAACTTTTTGATTTACTAAATATGAATTGATTGGACAAATGTGTGTATATGTACAATGTATTGATTACTTCCTATAGCCAGATACCATTCTAACTGGTTTTCTTATATTAACTCCCTTAATATTCAAAACAATGCTGTGAATGTGGTGCTATTATTATCCCTATTTCTGAATAAGGAAACTGAGTTAATTACCCATATCAGAAAGCAGTAATGGAGAGAGCCAGGATTTAAACATGACCCAGAAGACACACAATCATGTAAGAACATTGAGGGGCCAGATTAAGGGCCAAGAGAATGTACTGCTTTATATGGGACAGCATCATAGCTCTGCGGTGATTAAAAGTTCTGGACATCTCTTTATTTCTGCCTTGTCCTCTCCATTCCCAAAGGAATCTCAATATGAACAGGCAAAACTTTCCATTAATGTAAAATTATGCATTTCGCTTCTGGAGCTAGTACCACTAATCCTTCCCCACCTTGCTGACAGTTGGTTTATGAATTACCATGCTGTGCAACCATGAGAAAAAGCCTCTGGGGGCTTCTAGGAAAGCATTTGTTGATTACGAAAAGACACAAATGAAGAAAAGGAGTCTTTTTGTCTGGATGTTGTTTTGTGATATGGCAACCAGAACAGCAAGGAGCAACCTCTGATCATAAGGGATGGCAGCTTCAGAACAAAACCCAGCAGGCTGAAGAGGGGAGAGAGGCAAGGCAGAAAAATGTGGACCGCTGGCATCTTGTTTAGATTCTAACTTAACCAACTATAGACTCATCATACCTGCAGACTTCATCTTATGTGAAATAATAAAGTTATGTGTTGTTTTAGTCAGAGTCCAGGTTGAGGCTGTAGAGGAGTTGCTAGTAGCCAAAAGCATTCTAACTGTACAAAGCCTGTAAAGTTAAAAGAAAAATAAGGCGATTTGAGGATTAGTAAAATGAACAAATATCAAAAAGATGCACTAATAGATGACAAGAAATGAGTTGGGAATGAAAATTAATAGAAGAGAGTAAGTAGGATAAATGTGAGAGCGAGAGAAAAAGGTCAAATACAACAGAATTAAAGAGTGCAGTGAATTTTGCAAATCTTTATAGAATACTGAAACTGGCCCATCACTAAATCAAATTGCATAAGGGAAAGTAATTTATTTCAAGATCCTTCAATCATTTGCCTATCTTTATAATCTTGATCCCTCAAGAAATATTCTGCTTAAATTTATAGAATATGTTTTGTGTACTAATAGTTTCATATTTATTGTCTCACTTGGTATTGTTTGCCCTTTAAAAGAGATCACGGTGGCTTACAGAGGGTCTTAGTTAACGTGGCTGTGACTTTTTGATTTACTAGTGAAAGAAACCCAACTTGAACATAAAAGGACTAATAATAGATTCCCTTATCTCAAAGAAAGAAATTGTCCTGCAAAGGAGATGTGAATACAAACCACTAGTACTACACAATGCAATTATAAAATAAAGATAACCAAAGGAAACTTTAGAAGTAATGGAGAGGGAGTAATCACTCTGGATCTTAACATCCCATTAGTTAAGTAGGGTATAGATGATCTGCATTCACCAAGGCTGAAGTTCCAATACTGAGGAGGCCTGCTCCCATAATGCTCTACAAAGTCATAGGGCCAGTGGTCAGGAATTATCTATGTGACTCTGTAACATTGGAAGAATCAGGTCACAGAAATGGCCTTGTTAGAAAGGGAGAAACTCAGAGTTCAGTGACTGATATGGGCATGCTCTACTGTTGTGCTAACTCAAACCTTCTAAGCCAGCTTTCAGCTATGCTATCAAAATCGAGAATAAATGCATCTCCAGAACCATCCAGATTTATCTCTTGGCAGAAATGTAGGTGGGCATTGGAAATGAACTAGAAGCAAGTCTCTAGTCTATCCATCATCTATGTTACTCTCTCTGGGCCTAGTTCACAACAAATGTGTACCTTTTACATCTCCATCCATACAGCAAGAAACATGGCTGCCTACACCTCCTGAGCATACATGTTATAGTCCAGCCACCTAGAGAAAGACTGAACCTACTGCAAGTAGCTGAAAGAAGAAAAACAAATTCATGGGCCCAGGATAGCATCTACTGATCTAGTGAACTCTGGTAAGGAAACTGGATAATATCAAATATATAAGGAGCTTCTATTATAACCTTGTGGTTAGGTGCTAGGCAGATAATCCAGTATGCTTCTACTACAGAAAGACTGAGTAATTTGCCAGTGGTTGTAAATGTTAGAACCTAGGTGTGAACTTCAGTCTTATAACTCAAAACTCTGTGATCCTCACAGTGTTACAAAGATGAATGAATGAACGTGGAAGCACCAGAGGGTAGGAATTAATTTGTTCCCACCAAACTATTCATAGCCCCTTTTGGGTCTTTCTAAATCCTCAGAAATATTTGTCTTTTAAATTTTTAGCCAAGGTATTATCCATACCTGCTGTAAAAACTATTTGGAGGTTCTCGTTCAAGATGGCAACATAAGAAAACTCTGAGTTTACCTCCTCCACAGAACACACCAAATTATACCTATTAGAACAATTCCTCCTAAAGAAGAACTGAGGGCTGACTGAGTAGCTACTGAACAACCAAAGACAGATGGCAAGAGAGACCGAGACACAGTAAGGAAGAGAACCCCCATCCCCAATGCTGCAAATGGCATTGGAGAGAGAAAATACTGAAGAACTAGGAATAGATTCCTCTGTCCTTGGGAACAGAAAAAAACCCACAGTTTAAAAGAGCAACTAGCATATAAAAAAAGACAACACTAGAACTCTGGCAAGGGGCAGAGAAGCTGTGGGAAAGTTCTCCAGGTCAGAGGGACTAGAGAATGACATGGTTTATATCCCCACTCCACCTTAAAAGCCTAGACTGGAGCGGGTCTAGACACTATTACAGGCGAGTCTGGTTATCTTAGTGAACTTACAACTTCAGCAAACCCAGCCGTCTTCCTTTCCACCTTAAAATCCCAGACTGAAGCAGGGTCCAGGTCATGGTGAGTTTGCCACTTCGGTGAACTCAGGGTCCACAAGCCAACACCAAGCCACCCTGTGATGCTGGAGCACAAAAAAACAAGCCACAGTTTCTGTTTTTTCTTTTTTTATATATATTTACTTATTTTATTTTATTCCATTTTTGTTCCTTTCTTTCTTGTTCTGTTTTTTTCCTTTCTTTTTCAAAGCCATGGTTTAAAAGAATAACTAGCATATACAGCCACAGCTCCAGCCAGCCAGCTAGCAAAAGTCACAAAGCACACACAGTCTGCACAGGGGACACCATACACAAGACCGTTCCTTCAAGTTTAAGAGAAGTAGTCTTTTTGCCTAAACCATTAAAAACAAATACAAAAAGTCAAGCAAAATGGGGAGATAGAGAATATGCTTCAAAAGAAATAACAAGAAAAAAAAATCCGAAAAATAACTAAATGAAACAGAGATAAGCAATATGCCTGATAAAGAATTTAAAGTAATGATCAATAAAGATACTCACTGGGCTGGAGAAAAGAATGGAAGAACTCAGGCCTTCAATAAAGCTGCAGAAAATATTAAAAATAACCAATCAGGGTTGAAGAATATAACAACTGAAATAAAAAATACATAGAGGGAACCAACAGTACATTAGAGGATGCAGAAGAACATATCAGCAATCTGGAATACAGGGTAATGGAAAGCATGCAAGGTGAACAGCAAAAAAAGAAAATAATTTTTTATTTAAATTCAATTAGCCAACACATAGTACATCATTAGTTTCAGATGTAGTGTTCAATAATTTATCAGTTGTATATAACACCGAGTGCTTATCACATCACATGCCTTTACCCAAGTACCTTTTAGTTGTAGACTTTTCTTTCCACTCAATTCCCTTTAACACTTCTTATAAGGCTGCCTTAGTGGTGATGAATTCCTCTAGCTTTTGTTTGTCTGGGAAACTCTCCTATTCTGAATGATAACCTTGCTGAGTAGAGCATTCTTGGTTGCAGGGTTTTTCCTTTCAATACTTTGAATACATCATACCAGTCCCTTTGGCCTTCCAAAGTTGCTGCTGAAAAATCAGTTGATCACCTTATGGAGTTTCACTTGTACATAACTCTTTTTTTCTCTTGCTGTCTTAAAATTTCTCTTTATCATTACTTTTTGCCATTTCAATTGTTACATGTCTTGGTGTGGACATCCTTGGGTTAATTTAGTTAGGGATTCTCTGTGCTTTCCAGATCTGGATGTCTTTTTCTTTTCCCAGGAATTTGTCTACCCCTTCTCTTTCTTCTCCTTCTGAGATCCCTATAATGTGAATGTTATTATGCTTGATGATGTCACTGAGATTCCTTAATTTATTCTTATTTTGTATTATTCTTTGGTCTTTCTGCTGCTTAGCTTGGTTACTTTCCATTACCCTTTCTTCTAGATCACTACCCTGTTCTGCCTCCTCTGTTATTGATTCCCTCTAGTGTATTTTTATTTCAATCACTGAGTTCTTCATCTCTGATTAGTTCTTTTTTATATATTTTTGTGGTTCTTATTGAGGTCCTCCACTCTTTTCTCAAGTCCATTTATGGACATTAAATACTTTATCAGGCATATCACATATCTCTGACTCATTTAGCTCTTTTGCTCTAATTTTTTTCCTATTTTTTCCATTTGGTACATATTCCTCTGTCTCATTTTTTCTGTTTGTCTCTATGTAATAGGGAGGTCAGCTATATGTCCTGACCTTCAAAGTGGTGGCCTTGTGTAAAGGAGGTCCTGGGGCGCCCTGGAGCACAATGTCCCCTGTTGCCAGAATGAGGTGCTCTACACTACTGTTGTTGCTGAGCTGTGTCTGCCTTCAGCCTTGTCAGCTGCAGTAACCCACTTTGCCTGCCCTGGACACACTGAGCAGGGTTTGATCCCTGTGCTATGGAGAATCTAAGGCTACCACAGACTCATAGGGAGGTAAGGTCAGCAGTTAGGTTAACTGTCTGCACTTAGTCTCTCTGCCACAGCTGTGGGCACACTGAACAGCAGAGTTTCTCTCTGTGTGGTCACCTGATAGACCAAATGCCTACCCCCTGGTCCATCAGTCAGGGCTGCAATCAAACTGATCATCGGGGCATTCTTTTTGTGCACCAGCTAAAAGGTTCATCTGCTGGAACTGTGGACATGCTGGTGTATGGGATTATCTCCCCCAACTCCAGGGAAGGAGTCACTTTTGAGTGGCACTGGTCCCTTTCTTGAATGGGGCGTCAAGGCAAGGGCTACTTTGGAGAGGTGCATGCCAAGTGGGTGGGCTGGATGGGGCAGGGGGAATTTGCAGGGGTGGGACCCGAGGTGCTAGTCAGATATGGGAACCAGTGCTAACACTCTACAGCTAAGTGTCCTATCTAGGCTGGGGAAAAGGAGAAATGGTGCTCACCACTACTTTTGTTCTTGGAGGGATCTCCTGAAGATCCCTGCCACTTCAGTGCACATTCTGAGATTATGAAATAAATACTCACATATACCTGAGGTGTTTTTCAAACTGCCATATATTTTTTTAATTTTATTTTATTTTATTATGTTATGTTAGTTACCATACAGTACATCATTAGTTTTTGATGTAGTGCTCCATGATTCATTGTTTGCATATAACACCCAGTGCTCCATGCAATACGTGCCCTCCTTAATACCCATCACCAGGCTAACCCATCCCCCCAACCCCCTACTCTCTAAAACCCTTAGTTTGTTTCTCAGAGTCCATAGTCTCTCATGGTTTCTCTCCCCCTCCAATTCCTCCCCTTCATTTTTCCCTTCCTTCTCCTAATGTCCTCCATGCTATTCCTTATGTGCCACAAATAAGTAAGACGCTATGATAATTGACGTTCTCTGCTTGACTTATTTCACTTAGCACAATCTCCTCCAGTCCCATCCATGTTGATGTAAAAGTTGGGTATTCATCCTTTCTGATGGCTGAGTAATATTCCATTGTATATATGGACCACATCTTCTTGATCCATTCATCTGTTGAAGGGCATCTCGGCTCTTTCCACATTTTGGCTATTGTGGGCATTGCCGCTATGAACATTGGGGTGCATATGGTCCTTCTTTTCACTACATCTGTGTCTTCCGGGTAAATACCCAGCAGTGCAATTGTTGGGTCATAGGGTATCCCTATTTTTAAATTTGAGGAACCTCCACACTGTTTTCCAAAGTGGCTGTACCAACTTGCATTCCCACCAACAGTGTAAGAGGGTTCTCCTTTCTCCACAACCTCTCCAACATTTGTTGTTTCTTGCCTTGTCAATTTTGCCATTCTACCTGGTGTAAGGTGGTATCTCAATGTGGTTTTGATTTGAATTTCCCTGATGGCTAATGATGATGAATATTTTTTCATGTGTCTGTTAGCCATTTGTATGTCTTCTTTTGAAAAGTGTCTGTTCATGTCTTCTGCCCATTTTCTGACTTATTTGTTTTTTGGGTGTTGAGTTTGAGAAGTTCTTTATAGATCTCAGATATCAGCCCTTTGCCTGTAGTGTCATTTGCAAAAATATTCTCCCATTCTGTGGGTTGCCTCTTTGTTTTGTTGACTGTTTCCTTTGCTGTGCAGAAGATTTTTATCTTGATGAAATTCTGAAAGTTCATTTTCGCTTTTGTTTCCCTTGCCTTTGGAGATGATTCTTGAAAGAAGTTGCTGTGGCCCATGTCCAAGAGGTTACTGCCTATGCTCTCCTCTAGGATTTTGATGGATTCCTATCTCACATTGAGGTCCTTCATCCGTTTTGAGTTTATCTTTGTGTATGGTGTTAGAGAATGGTCGAGTTTCATTCTTTTGCATATAGCTGTCCAATTTTCTCAGCACCATTTATTGAAGAGACTTTTTTCCATTGCATATTTTTTCCTGCTTCATTGAAGATTATTTGACCATAGAGTTGAGGGTCCATATCTGGGCTCTCTATTCTATTCTATTGATCTATATGTCTGTTTTTGTGCCACTACCATGCTATCTTGGTGATCACAGCTTTGTATTATAGCTTGAAATCGGGCAACGTGATGCCCCCAGCTTTGTTTTTCTTTTTCAACATTTCCTTGGTGATTCGGGGTCTTTTCTGATTCCATACAAATTTTAGGATTGTTTGTTCCAGCACTTTGAAAAAAGCCATTGGAATTTTGATCAGTGTGGCATTGAAGGTATAGAGTGCTCTGGGTAGCATAGACATTTTAGCAACATTTATTCTTCTGTTCCATGAGCATGGAATATTTTTCCATCTTTTTGTCTTCTTCAATTTTTTTCATGAGTGTTCTGTAGTTCCTAGAGTATAGATCCTTTACCTCTTTGGTTAGGTTTATTCTGAGGTATCTTCTGGTTTTTGGTACTATTGTAAATGGAATCGTTTCTCTAATTTCTCTTTCTACAGTTGCATTGTTAGTGTATAAGAAAGCAACTGATTTCTGTGCATTGATTTTGTATCCTGCCACATTCCTCAATTTGCTGTATGAGTTCTAGTAATTTGGGGGTGGAGTCTTTTGGGTTTTCCACAGAAAGTATCATGTCATCTGCGAAGAGTTTGACTTCTTCTTTGCCAATTTGAATATACTTGATTTCTTTTTGTTGTCTGATTGCTGTTGCTAGGATTTCTATTACTATGTTGAACAATAGTGGCAAGAGTGGGCATCCTTGACGTGTTCCTGATCTTAAGGGAAAGGCACTCAGCTTTTCCCCATTGAGGATGATATTCACTGTAGGTTTTTCATAGATGGATTTTATGAACTTGAGGAATATTCCCTCTATCCCTATACTCTGAAGAGTTTTAATCAGGAAAAGATGCTGTATTTTGTCAAATGCTTTTTCTGCATCAATTGAGAGGACCATATGGTTCTTCTCTCTCCTCTTATTAATGTGTCCTATCACATTGTTTGATTTGCGAATGTTGAACCACCTTGCATCCCGGGGATAAATCCCACTTGGTCGTGGTGGATGATCCTTTTAATGTATTGTTGGATTCTATTAGCTAGGATTTTGTTGAGGATTTTGGAATCCATATTCATCAGGGATATCAGTCTGAAATTCTCCTTTTTGATGGGGTCTTTAACTGGTTTGGGGATTAAGGTAATGCTGGCCTCATAGAATGAGTCTGGAAGCTTTCCTTCTGTTTCTATTTTTTGAAACACCTTCAGGAGAAGAGGTATTATTTCTTCTTTGAATGTTTGGTAGAATTCCCCAGGGAATCCTTCAGGCCCTGGACTCTTGTTTTTTTGGGAGGTTTTTGATCATTGCTTCAATCTCGTTACTGGTTATTGGCCTATTCAGGTTGTCAGTTTCTTCCTGTTTCAGTCTTGGTAGTTCATAGGTTTCCAGGAAGGCATCCATTTCATCCAGGGTGCTCAGTTTATTGGCATATAGTTGTTGATAATAATTTCTAATAATTGTTTCTATTTCCTTGGTGTTAGTCGTGATCTCTCCCCTTTCATTCATAATTTTATTAATTTGGGTCCATCTTCTTTTCTTTTGGATAAGTCTGGCCAGTGGTTTATCGATCTTATTAATTCATTCATTCAGATCCAGTTTCTAGTTTTGTTGATCTGGTCTACTGTGTTTCTGGTTTCTAATTCATTGATCTCTGCTCTAATCTTAATTCTCTTCTAATGCATGGCTTAGGCATCATTTGTTGCTTTTTCTCCAGTTCTTTAAGGTGTAAAGTTAGTTGGCGAATTCAGGATTTTTCTATGTTCTTGAGCAAGGCTTGGATGACTATGTATTTCTCCATTAGGACTGCTTTTGCAGTATCCCATAGGTTTTGGACGGATATGTTTTTGTTCTCATTGGTTTCCATGAATTGTTTAAGTTCTTCTTTGATTTCCTTGTTGACCCAAACATTCTTGAGCAGAGTGGTCTGTAGCTTCCAAGTGTTTGAATTTCTGCCAAATTTTTCTTGTGATTGAGTTCCAGTTTTAAAGCATTATGGTCTGAGAATACGCAGGGAATACTCAATCTTTTGGTATAGGTTGAGATCTGATTTGTGACCCAGTATGTGGTCTGTAAGTGGTCTGTTCTGCGGAAAGTTCCATGTGAGCTCGAGAAGAATGAGTATTCTGTTGTTTTAATGTGGAACGTTCTGTATGTATCTATGAGGTCCATCTGGTCCAGTGTGTCATTCAAAGCTCTTGTTTCTTTGTTGATTTTCTGCTTAGATGATCTGTCTATTGCTGAGAGTGGAGTATTGAGGTATCCTATAATTAACGTATTGTTATCAATATGACTCTTATTTTGGTTAACAGTTGGCTTATGTAGATGGCCGCTCCCATGTTGGGGGCATAGATATTTACAATTGTTAGATCTTCTTGTTGGATAGACCCTTGTGTCCACAGAACCTGTTTTTCCCTATATATGCAAATTGTATGTTTATAAGTGAAAATGTTAATACATTAAGTGATTAACCATAAAGCAAAAAAAAAAAAAAAAAAAGTGCCCTTCTGTGTCTCTAACTACAGTCTTTAGTTTAAAACCTAATTTGTCTGATATAAGAGTTGCTACCCCAGGTTTCTTTTGAGGTCCGTTGGCATGGAAGATGGAACTCCATGCCTTCACTTTCAGTCTGGATGTATCTTTAGGTCCAAAATGAGTCTCTTGTAGACAGCATATGGATGGGTTCTTTTTATCCAATCTACAACTCTGTGCCATTTTATGGGAGCATTTAGGCTGTTCACATTGAGAGTGATTATTGAAAGATGAATTTATTGTCATCATGTTGCCTGTGAAGTCCTTGTTTCTATAGATTGTCTGTAAATTTTTGTTCTGTATCACTCTTGGGGTCTTTCTCCTTTTATATAACCCTCCCTTATTATTTCTTGCAGGGCCAGGTTAGTGGTCACATATTCTTTCAGTTTCTGCCCATCTTGGAAGCTCTCCATCCATTCTAAATGACAGCCTTGCTGGGTAAAGTATTCTTGGCTTCATGTTCTTCTCGTTTAGTACCCTGAATATGTCTTGCCAGCCCTTTCTGGCTTGCCAGGTCTTTGTGGCTAGCTCTGATGTTATTCTGATGTTCCTCCGTCTGTACATAAGGAATCTCTTCCCCCTAACTGCCCTTAAGATGCTTTCCTTGGTTCTAAGATTTGTGAGTTTTACTATTACATGCCGGGGCGTTGGTCTGTTTTCCTTGATCTTAGGAGGGGTCCTCTCTGCCTCTAGGATACAATGTTTATTTCATTCCCCAGATTAGGGAAGTTCTCAGCTATAATTTGCTCAAATATATCTTCTAGTCCTCTCTCTCCACCTCCTCAGGGATCCCAGTAATTCTGACATTGGAACATTTCATGCCGTCACTTATTTCTCTAATTCTGTTTTCAGGGATTTTGAGCTGATTTCCCAGGCTTCCTCTTTTTCCTTCTTTTCTATCAGTTGGTCTTCTAGATCACTAATTCATTCTTCTGCCTCAGTTACCCTAGCTGTTCGACTATCTAGATTAGATTGGATCTCATTGATAGCATTTTTCTGTTCTGCCCGTTCAGCTTTCATTTCTGCCCTTAGAGACTCTATATTGCCATTAATCGATTTCTCCATTCTAGCTCTTGTCTTCATAACTGTTACCCTGAAGTCCATTTCCAACATCTTGGTTATATCTGTATCCATTTGTAAATCTGTGGAAGAAGTCACAGTCTCTGAGTCTTTCCTATTTTTGGGGTTCCTCCTCCTAGTCATTCTGTTGGGCGGTGGTTGAGGGAATGTACAGAGTCCAAATTATTGACCACAACCCAAGCAAGATGCACGTATTTTATAGGGACCTTAGGGTTGTCAGCCTCTTGTTCTCCCAGGGTGTCTTCTGGGGGAGGGGCCTGCCATGCTGTTACTCAGGCAACCCTGTTTGGGCAGAGTTGCCCTGCCCCCTGGGGAGGGGAATGGGCTCAGTGAAAACCAGTTTTTTGGGGCTTTTGTTCTCTGGCGGCTTTCCACATCATCTCTTCTGAGAGAGTAGAAGAGACTTTTTCCAACCCTCTGCCTCAGAGCAGAGAGATTACAATCTGTTCTTCAATGAGCTCTTCAGACCACACTATCTCCATTTCTGTCTGTGCTGCTATAAACTGCAGCATCCTGGGCTGTGTGCCCCTCAGCAGGGCTCCCAGTCCTTGCCTCCAGGTCGGGGCACGTCTGTGCCCTTTGTGCTTCTAAAACTGCCAGCTGCTCCAGATTTCAGTCCGGGAGGCTGCCCTAAAGTCCCTTCCTCATCACTACCGGTCTGCGAGTCTGTACCCAGTCCCCAGTGCAGGAGGCTTTCACTCACTGGTGGTGAAAGATCCCGAGGACTCCCTCCCCCTTCTGTTTATCTTCCGATATCTTCCTGCAGAATCATGGCTACCCACTTCATACCTTGAAACCAACTGCCTGTGATATTCTGTTTGTAGAGATCCAGATCTATCTTCTTACATCTCAGGCTGATTCTGTGGGTGTTCAGAATGGTCTGGTAGATATCCAGCTCAGTTCAGGGGACTGGTTGGAATAGAGTCCCCTACTCCTTCATCTTTCTCGCCAGTCAATCCAAACTGCTTTTTCTGAGCTCGGTCTTGGGTTATTATGCAGACTCTACAGTGGGGACTGTGTGGGTAGGGACTCTTTCCTATTGCCCTCTAGTTCCCCTAGAGTTAAGTTCACTGATTTTTAATGTACCAAAAGTTTAGCCTTGCTCGTTTTATTTTTTTAAAGATTTTATTTATTTGAGAGAGAGAGAGTGAGAGATTGAGAGCATAAGAGCAGGGGGAGGGAGAAGCAGACCTCCCCGCTGAGCAGGGAGACCAATGTGGGACTTGATCCCAGGACCCCTGGATCATGACCCGAGCTGAAGGCAGCCACTTAACCAACTGAGCCACTCAGGCATCCTAGCCTTGCTCATTTTAAAAGCTCCTCAAAGCCAAATATTGTGGAGACTCATCTTCCCCATGCATGTCTGTGGTGACTAGTGTGGGAACAGATCCTCTCAAATCCCCATGCTTGTGGTGTCCCTCTTGTTTGTAGTTAATCTCACCAGGGATGTGGTTCCCAATCACTTTTCTGCCCCTCCTACCCTTTTCACCATGACCTCATCTTTACCATTAACTGTGGGTCTGTTCTGCCAATTTGGGGGTCATTTTCAGAGTTAGTTGTACAAATGTACCTGTCATTTCAGGGTGTCCATGGGACAAGGTGAGCTCAGGATCCTACTCTGCCATCTTTCTGACCCTCCCAATTATATCCTAATTTCAAAAATATTTTTAATAGATAATGTCCGTTAAAAATAAAAGGTGTTTCCATTGTTGCTAATACTTTTACTGAGAGCTATTATGAACAAAGCCTTTTCCAGATTTAAGATCATTCCCTTAGAATGGATCCCCATTGATAGAATAAGCCTATTGTAGACTATTTGTTTGCTGGGTTTCAATGAATAGGTCTTCCCAGTATTCATACCCATTTGTGGTTCACTGCTCTTAAACCTATTAGGACCCTGTGACCCACTTTAATTAATGGAATACAGCAGAAATTACACTGCCAGTTCCAGACCCTTAAGAAAGCCTGGCACCTTCTGCTTTCATAATCCTGTGAGTAGTTTGAGTACCCCCGAGGTTGCCATGCTGTGAGAATCCTAACCTAGCCATGTGGAGAGGCCATGAGAAGAAAATCTAGGCTCTCAGCCAGCAGCTCAGCTGAGCTCTCACTAATCACCAGCACCAGTGTGCCAACTTGTGATTGTGGCTAGCCCTCACTTGAGTCTTCCCATCTGACCCATGTAGGGCAGAGAAGAGAAATCCCTGCCATCCTCTGATCCAATTACAGAATTGAAAGCTAATAAGTTGTTATTGTTTTAAGCCTCTAAACTCAGGAGTAATTTGTTATGCAGAATAACTGAAACAGAACATTCAATTTTTTTTAATTTATAAAAAAAGTTCATAATTTAAAAGTATATGCTTTATACACTTAAAATTCACATACTAGGAAATTTTTTCTCCAGAAACCTTGAATAGTGTATGCTCAATCTCAGTGGGGAGGAGATTATAGAAAATAAATGCAAAGCATATAGAGGCAATATAATCAAGATTTAACCAATGAACATAGGGATCACATATTATATAACTTGCACAATTATCAGATTCTATTTTTCAAAGTAATGATTAAATGCTTATAAAATGGTAGGAACAGCATTTCTGCAAACCATTTGTTAATATGCGTTGCTAGGTAGTAACCCACACATGCACCAAAAGTTAAGGTAGGTATTTCAACAAATCCTCACACTGAATTTAAGTCTTTGAAGAATACTTGCAGGACTTCTGGGAAGTGCAGAGTAGGAGGATCCTAAGCTCACCTTGACCCACAGGCACACCAAGATTCCAACTCTATCAGTACAATTAACCCAGAAAACAACATGAAGACTGGCAGAACGGACTTTCCACAGTAAATCATAGAGAAGAGCCACGTAGAAAAGGGTAGGAGGGACAGAAACACAATTTGGAACCAAACCTCCAGCAACAGTAGCCACAGAAAGAAGGGACACCACAAGCATAGAGAAGCAGAAGGAACAGACCCCACACCAGGCACATAAGTTCCCATCTGGCTTTGAAAACTGGCAAGACTTACCTCTGTGAGTTTTTATAATCAGTGGGGCTTATTTTAAGTAATCTGGTATTTTAAGAATCAATGGACTTAGTTCTGGGAGAACTGGGTATAATAAGAAATGGAGTCTCCACCCAGCATAACAAATAACCCAGCCAAGATACAGCACAAAAGTAGCAGTTTGAAAAACACCTGGATATCTATAAAGGAGATTAATTTACTAATCTTAGAGAAGCGTCCTAAAGATTCCTGCACCTCCAATTCATATTCTAAGACCAAAAGAGCTGGAGGTCTCCATTCCCACACCCAAAACAGTCTAGATATCTGGACACTTGTGGGAACCATCTATCTTGCTAGCACAATATGTCCTACCTCCATGATCCTCCGTGTATCCAACCCACCCCACTTGGAAGGCTTCATGCCAAGGTGGCTCCTGCCTTGACATACCATGCAAGCAATTTTGACAGAAAATAGCACGTGGCTTCTGCCCTGGAGAATAGGGAAAATAACCATACAACAGTGCACCCACAGTCCCAGCAGCTAAACCTTATAGCTAAGAGCACAGAGAGAGTACCTTGCCTATCAGTGTGCCCAGCAATGAGAGCCCCTCAGGGGACCAGGTAGGGAGAGAACTCTACAGTTTGGTCTGACTGCAGCCCCAGCAGAGAGGTTCAGTGCAGGCATCCGGTCTTACTGATGACAAGGCCCAACTACAAGCCCAAGGAGGCCTCAAACAGACCCCAAACAGCACAGGAATCAACCCTGCCTGGCATGCCCACAACAGGCAAAGTGGGCCATTTCAGCTGACTGTACTGAAAGCAATCCAGGTTTAGGCACACAAGTGGGGCACATGCAGCCCACTTAGAAGACACCCCTGAAGAACCTGGTTCTGATGAACAGAGAACTTTGTGCTGTAGGGACACCACAGGACCTCTTCTTCATAAAGCCACTGCTTTCAAGATCAGGAGATGCAGTGACTTTCCTAATACATAGAAACAATGGAGTTAGACAAAGAGCAAACAAGAATATGTTCCAAATGAGAGAATAAGACAAAGCCATAGCAAAAGAACTAAGATAAGCAATATGCCTGATGGAGAATTCAAAGTAATGGTCAAAAAGATACTTAGTGGACTTAAGAGTGAAGATCTCAGTGAGAACTTCAACAAAGAGATAAAAAAAAAATAGAAAAAAAATACCAATCAAAAATGAAGAACTCAATAACTGAAATAAAAACACACTAGAAGGAATCAATGGTAAAACAGACCAGTGACCTGGAAGACAGGGTAAGGGAAAGTAATGAAGCTAAACAGCAAAAAGACCACAGAATGATTAAAAATACAAATAGGTTAAGGGAACTCAGCAACACCATCAAACACGATAACATTCGCATATATGAATCCCAGAAGAAGGAGAGAGAGAAAAGGGGGTGAAAAATATATTTGAAGAAATAATAGCTGAAAACTTGCCTAATCCAGGGAAGGAAATAGAATTCCAGATCCAGGAGACAGAGGCCCCAACAAAACTCAGGGAGGTCAACACCAAGACACATAGTGATTAAAGTAGCAAAAAGTCATGATAAAGAGAATTATAAAAGAAGAGAAAAGAAAATTATTACATACAAGGGAAACCTCATAATTCTATCAGATTTTTTTTACTGAAACTCTGTAGGCCAAAAGGAGTGTTATGATAAATTCAAAGTCCTGAAGAGAAAAAAAAACAGAACCAAGAAGATTCTGCCCAGCAAGATTATTGTTCAGAATAGAAAGAGAGAGAAAGAGTTTCCCAGACAAAACTTAAAGACCACTAAGGCAGCCTTATAAGAAGGGTTAAAGGGAATTCCTTGGAAAGAAAAGTACATACTCAGAAGTAAAAAAAAAAAAAAAGTTATGAAAGGAAAAAAATTCAGAGGTGAATGCCAATATTTGATAAAAGTAGTGGTTTAATCACTTAGGAAACCTGTATGGAGGTTAAAGCACAAAAGCAATAAAATTGATTATATCTACAAACATCAGTCAAGAGATTCACAAAAGAAAAGAATGTTAAGTATGGCATCATATAAATCATGGGAGGAGGGGTAAAAATAAAGGACTTTTAGAATGGGTGCAAACTTAGGTGGCCATCAACTTAATATAGACTGCTCTGTGCATAAGGTCTTACATATGAAACTAATGGTAACCAAAAATCAAAAACCTGTAGCAGGTATACAAAAAAAATGAAAAGAAAATTATCCAAGTATATCACTAAAGAAAACCACCAAACCAGAAATTGAGAGAGCAAGAGATGTAGAAGGGAACAGAGAAAAACGACAAAAACAACTGGAAAACAAGAAACAATATGCTAATAAGTAAATACCTGTCAATAATTACTTTGAATGTTAACAGACTAAATGCTCCAATCAAAAGACTTAGGGTGATTGAATAAGTGAAAAATGATCTACCTGTATGCTGCCTACAGGAGACTCACTTGAGACCTAAAAACATATATTGAAAGTGAAAAGAGTTAAAAAAAAAAAATACCACACAAATAGAAGTAGAAAAAAAAATCTGGGGGAGAAGTATTTACATAAAAAAAAACAGACTTTAAAATAAAGACTATAACAAGAGACAAAGAAGATCACTATACAATCATAAAGGGAACAAGATTGTAAATATCTGTGCACCATGAGAGCACCTAAATATATAAATCAACTATTAACAGACATAAAGGAAGAAATAGACAATAATATAATAATAGTACCTGGATAGATATAAAGGAGTTTTATATATCCCCACTCAATCAACAGATAGATCATCCAGACAGAAAAACAACAAAGAAACAGTGGCTTTAAATGATACATCGGACCAGTTGGATCTAACAGATAGATTCAGAACACTCTATCCAAAAACAGTGGAATGGATATTGTTTTAAGGTGCATATGGAACATTCTCCAGGATAGATTACATGTTAGGCCACAAAACAGGTCTTAATAAATTTAGAAGATTGAAATCATACCATGCAACATTTCCAACCACCATGGAATGAAACTAGAAACTAAACACAAGAAAAAATCTGGAAAAAACACAAACACATGGAGGCTAAATAAACAACATGCTACTAAAGAATGAATAGGTCAACAAAGAAATCAAAGAGGAAATAAAAAATACATGGAGACAAATGAAAACATAAAGGTCCAAAATTTGGGAATGTGGTGAAAGTAGTTCTAAGAGAGAAGATTATAGCAATTTAGGCCCACCTCAAGAAAAAAGAAAAAGCTCAAATGAACAATCTATCCTTACAACTAAATGAGCTAGAAAAAGAAAAAGTCTAAAGCCAGTAGGAGGAAGGAAATAATAAAATTTAGAACAGAAATAAATGATACAGACTAAAAAAACAATAAAACAGATTAAGGAAACCAAGAGCTGGTACTGTGAGAAGATAAACAAAGTTGATAAACCTTTAGGCAGGCACATCAAGAAAAAAGACTTGAAATCAGAAATGAAAGAGGAGAAATAACAACTGACACCACATAAATACAAATAAGTATAAGAGATTATTATGAACAATTATATGCCAACAAACTGGAACAACCTAGAAGAAATGGACAATTTCTAGAAACATATGATCTTCCAAAACTAAATCGGGAAAAAATATAAAATTTGAACAGACCAATTGATGGTAATGAAATAGAATCAGTAATCAAAAAATTCCCTACAAACAAAAGTCCAGGACCAGAGGACTTCACAGTTGAATTCTACAAACATTTAGAGAGGAATTAATACCTACCTCCTCAAACTATTTCAAAAAATTAGGAAGGAAATTTTCGGAATACATTCTATGAGGCCAGCATTATCCTGATACCAAAACTAGACAAAACACCACAAAACAGAAAACTACAGGCTAATGTCTCTGATAAAAATAAATGCAAAAATACAAGACAAAATATTAGTAAATCAAATTCAAAAAAAAATTTAAAAGTCATTCACCACAATCAAGTGAGATTTTTTCCAGGGATTCAAGGGTGGATTAGTATTCACAAAGCGATTAATGTGATACATCACATTAACAAGAGCAAGGATAAAAACCATATGATAATCTCAAAAGATACATAAAAAGCATCTGACAAAGTACAATATCCATTCATTACAAAAATTCTCAATATAATAGGTTTAGAGGGAATATATATCAACATAATAAATGCCACTTATGAAAAACCTGCAGCTAACATCTTAATAGTGAAAAACTGAGAACTTTTCCTTTAAGATCAGGAATAAGACAAGAATGTCCACTCTCCCAACTTGTATTCAACATAGTATTGGAAGTCCTGGCATAGCAATCAGACAAGAAAAAGAAAAAGGCATCCATACTAGTAAAGAAGAAGTGAAACGTTCACTATTTGCAGATGACATGATTCTATACATAGAAAATCCTAAAGACTCGACTGAAAAACTATCAGAAATAATAAATAAATTCAGTAATGGTGCACAACACAAAAATAATACCCAGAACTTGATAGTGATTCTATACACTAATAATGAAGTAACAGAAAGAGAAATTAAGAAAACAAACCCGTTTACAACCACATCAAAAAGAATAAAATACCTACTAGTATGCACACCCAGGGATTTAATCAATACAGATATAAGTAAGATGTCTGAACTTTAGAATTTAAAACAATTATTGTAAAGATACCAGCTGGAGTTGAAAAAAAGCATAGAATATACTAGAGAATCCCTTACTGTAGAGATAAAAGAACTAAAATCTAGTCAGGCTGAAATTAAAAATGCTATTACCAAGATGCAGCCCCAAGTGGAGGCCATAAAATGAGGATGAACAAAGCAGAAGAGCAAATCAGTGATAAGATAAAATGATGGAAAGCAAGGAAGCTGAAAAGAAGGGGGAAAGAAAATTATTAGAACCGAAGGTAGACTTAGAGAACTAAGCGATTCCATAAAGTGAAATAATATCGGTATAATAGGAGTCCCAGAAGATGAAGAGTGGGAGAAAGGGGCAGAAGGTTTATTTGCACAAATCACAGCTGAAAACTTCCCTAAACTGGGGAAAGAAACATGCATTCAAATCCAAGAGTCATAGAGGAACCCCCCTCAAAACCAACAAAAATAGGTCAACATCTTGAAACTTGCAAATTACAAAGATAAAGAGAGCTGCTATCTTGTCCTGATAGCAGCTCAGGATAAGAGGTTCTTAACCTACAAGGGTAGACACATAAAGCTGGCAGCAGACCTGTCCAAGAGACCTGGCAGGCCAGAAAGGACTGGCATGATATATTCAATGTGCTAAATATGAAAAATATGAAGCCAAGAATACTTTATTCAGCAAGGCTGTCATTCAAAATAGAAGGACAGATAAAGAGTTTCCAGGACAAACAAAAACTAAAGGAATTCATAAACATTAAACCAGCCCTGCAAGAAATATTAACAGGGATCATTTGAGTGAAGAGAGAGCCCAAACATATCAAAGACCAGAAAGGAACAGAGATAATCTACAGAAACAGTGACTTTACAGTTAATAAAATGGCACTAAATTCATCTCTTTCAATAATTACTCTGAATGTACATGGACTAAATGGTCCAATAAAAACACAGGGTCTCAGGGGCACCTGGGTGGCTCAGTCATTAAGCTTCTGTCTTCAGCTCAGGTCATGATCACAGGGTCCTGGGATCAAGCCCCACATCGGGCTCCCTGCTCCCCAGGAAGCCTGCTCCTCCCTCTCCCACTTCCCCTGCTTGTGTTCCCTCTCTCGCTGTCTCTGTCAAATAAATAAATAAAATCTTAAAAAAACAGATTGGATAAAAAATAAGACCCATCAATATGCTGATTACAAGAGACTCATTTTGGACCCAAAGACACCTCCAGATTGAAAGTGAGGGGGTGGAGAACGATTTATCATGCTAATGGACATCAAAAGAAAGCTGGAGTACCCATCCTTATATCAGACAAACCAGATTTTAAACCAAAGACTGTACTAATTGATGAAGGACACAATATCATAACAAAGGGGTCTATCCAACAAGATCTAACAGTGGTAAATATTTATGCCCTTAACTTGGGAGCAGCTAATTACATAAACCAATTAATAACAACATTAAAGAAGCACATTGATAAAAATAAGAGTAGGGGACTTCAACACCCCACCCACAGCAATGGACAGATCATCTAAGCAGAAGATCAACAAGGAAATAAGGGCTTAGAATGACACACTGGACCAGATGGACTTAACAGATATATTCAGAGTATTCCATGCTAAAGCAACAGAAGACACATTCTTCTCGAGTGCACATGGGACATTCTCCAGAATAGATCACATACTGGGTCACAAACCAGGTCTCAATCAGTACCAAAAGATTGAGATCATACCATGCATATTTTCAGACCACAGTGCTTTAAAACTTGAAGTCAACTACAAGAGAAAATTTGGATAGACCACAAATACATGGAGGTTAAAGAGCATCCTACTAAAGAATGAATGGGTCAACCAGAAAATCAAAGAAGAATTTTTTTAAAAATACATGGAAACAAATGAAAATAAAAACATGACAGGTCAGAACCTTTGGGATGCAGCAAAAGCAGTCCTAAGAAGGAAGTATATAGCAATACAGGCTTTCTCAAGAAACAAGAAAAGTCTCAAATACACAACCTAACCTTACACCTAAAGGAGCCAGAGAAAGAACAGCAAATAAAGCCTAAATCCTGCAGAAGAGAAATAATAAAGATTAGAGCAGAAATCAATGAAATAGAAAGAAAAAGAACAGTAGAACAGATTAACCAAACTAGGATCTGGTTCTTCGAAAGAATAAGATTTATAAACCTCTAGCCACATTTATCAAAATGAAAAGAGAAAGGACCCAAAATAAATAAAATCACAATGAAAGAGGGAAGATCACAACCAACACTGAAGAAATAAAATCAACTATAAGAGAATATTTTGAACAACTATATACCAACAAATTAGGCAATCTGGAAGAAATGGGTACATTCCTAGAAATACATAAACTGCCAAAACTGAAATAGGAAGAACTAGAAAACCTGAACAGACCCATAACCAGCAAAGAAATTGAAGCAGTAATCAAAAATCTCCCAACAAACAAGAGTCCAGGCCCAGATGGCCTCCCAGCAGAATTCAACCAAACTTTTAAAGAAGAATTAATACCTATTCTTCTGAAGCAGTTTCAAAAAAATAGAAATCGAAGGAAAACTTCCAAACTCATTCTATGAGACCGGCATCACCTTGATCCCAAAACCAGAGACCCCACCAAAAAGGAGAATTACAGACCAATATCCCTGATGAACATGGATGCAAAAATTCTCACCAAGATACTAGGTAATAGGATCCAACAGTACATTAAGAGGATTATTCACCATGAACAAGTGAAGTTTATTCCTGGGCTGCAAGGGTAGACCAACATCCACAAATCAATCAGGGTGACACACCACATTAATAAAAGAAAGGATAAGAACCATATAATTCTCTCAATAGATACAGAAAAAGCACTTGACAAAATACAGCATCCTTCCTTGATAAAAACCCTCCACCACATAGGGTTAGGGAGAATATACCTCAATATCATAAAAGCCACATGTAAAAGATACACAGGGAATGTCAGCCTAAATGGGGAAAAACAGAGCTTTTCTCCAGGTCAGGAACATGACCAGGATGTCCACTCACAACTGTTGGTCAACACACTACTGGAAGTCCTAGCCTCAGCAATCAGACAATAAAAAGAAATAAAAGGCATCCAAATTGGTGAAGAAGTCAAACTTTCACTCTTCACAGATGACATGATACTCTATGTTGAAAACCCAAATAATCCACCCCAAAATTGCTAGAACTCATACAGAAATTCAGCAATGTGGCAGGATATAAAATCGATGCACAGAAACGAGTTGCATTTCTGTACACAATGAAGCAGAAGAAAGAGAAATCAAGGAACTGATCCCATTTACAATTGCACCAAAAACCATAAGATACCTAGGAATAAACCTAACCAAAGAGGTAAAAGGATTTATACTCTAAAAACTACAGAACACTTATGAAAGAAATTGAGGAAGACACAAAGGGAAAAACATTTCATGGATTAAAACATGCTCATGGGTTAGAGGAACAAATATTGTTAAAATGTCTATACTACCCAAAGCAGTCTACACACTCAATGCAATCCCTATCAAAATACCATCAGCATTTTTCACAGAGATGGAACAATCCTAAAATTTGTATGGAACCAGAAAAGACCCTGAATAGTCAAAGGGATGTTGAAAAAGAAAACCAAAGCTGGTGGCATCTGGATTCCCGACTTCAAGCTGTATTACAAAGCTGTCCTCATCAATGGGGCACCTGGGTGGCTCAGTCATTAAGCGTCTGCCTTCAGCTCAGGTCACGATCCCAGGGTCCTGGAATCGAGCCCTGTGTCAGGCTCTCTGCTCAGCGGGGAGCCTGCTTCTCCTTCTCCCTCTGCCTTCCCCCACCCCCTGCTCATGCTCACTTTCTCTCTAAAAAAAAATTTTTTTAAAAAGTGAGCTATTGGTACTTCATCAAGCTCAAAACTTTTGCACAGTAAAGAGTCACCAAAACAAACAAACAAACAAAACCTACAGAAGGGAATAAGGTATTTTCAAATGTCTTATCAGATAAAGGGCTGGTATCCAAAACCTATAAAGAACTTATCAAACTCAATACCCCAAAAAATGAACAATCCAGTTAAGGAATGGGAAGAAGACATGAAAAGACATTACTCCAAAGAAAACATACAAATGGACAACAGATACATTCCACATCACTCAGCATCAGAGAAATACAAATTCAAAATCACAATGAGATTGTGATTTTAGCCAGTCAGAATGGCTAAAATTAACAACTCAGGAAACAAAGTTGTTGGTGAGCATGCAAAGAAAGGGGAACCCTCTTACACTGTTGATAGGAAATCAAACTGGTGTAGCCACTCTGGAAAGCAGTATGGAGGTTCCTCAAAAAGTTAAAAATAGAGCTACCCTATGACCCAACAATTGCACTACTAGATGTTTATCCAAAGGATACAAATATAGTGTCCACAATAGCCGAAATATGGAAAGAACCTAGATGTCCATCAACAGATGAATGGATAAAGAAGAGGTGGTATAAATACACAGTGGAATATTACTCAGCCATCAAAAAGATTGAAATCTTGCCATTTGCAATGACATGGATGAAACTAGAGGGTATTATGCTAAGTGAAATAAGTCAATCAGAGAATGACAAAGATGATATGATTTCACTCATGTGGAATTTAAGAAACAAAATAAATGAACATAGGGGAAGGAAAGGAAAAAGAAAATAAGATGAAATCAAAGAGGGAGACAAACCATAGGAGACTCTTAACTACAGGAAACAAATTGACGGTTGCTGGAGGGGAGGTGGGTGGGGGATGGGGTAATTAGGTGATGGGCATTAAGGAGGGCACTTGATGTAGTGAGCACTGGGTATTATATGCAACTGATGAATCACTAAACTCTACCTTTTAAACTAATAATACACTATATGATAAATAATTTTAAATAAAAAATTTTTAAAAAGAAAGACATTGACAATGCAAATGCAAGTGGAAACAAAAGCTGGGATAGAAGTACTTACATCAGACAAAATAGACTAAAACAAACTGAAAGAGAGTAAAAAAGGGGATTACCTAATGATAAAGAAATTAGTCCTAAAAGATCATAAAAAATTGTAAATCCACCCAACACTGGCGCACCTAAATACATAAAGCAAATATTAACAGACATAAAGAGAGAAATTGATGGTAATACAATAATAGTAGGGGACATTAACACGCTACTTACAACAGTGGATAAATCATCCTGGTAGAAAATCAACAAGGAAACAGTGTCTTTGAATGACACATTGGACCAAATGTCCATAACAGATGTATGTAGAACATTCCATCTGAAAACAACAGATTACACATTCTTTTCAAGTGCACATGGAACACTCTCCAGAATAAATCACATGGTAGGTCAAAAAACAAGCCTAAGTAAATTTTTGAAGATTTAAATTATACCTTGCATTTATTCTGAGCACAGTGGTATAAAACTTGAAATCAAACACAAGAAAAACAGAAAGAGCACAAACACTTGGTGACTAAATAACATAATACTAAGCAACCATTAGGTCAATAGAGAAATCAAAGAAGAAATTTAAAAATACACTGAGATGAACAAAATGAAAATACAATGGTCCAAAATCTTTGTGATGAGGCAAAAGCAGCTCTTAGAGAGGAATAAACAGTAATATAGGCCTACCACAAGACACAAGGAAAAGCTCAGATAAACAATCTAATCTTACACCTAATTAGAAAAAGAGCAAACAAATCTCAAGATCCCAAGATGAGTAGATGGAAGGAAATAATAAAGCTTAGAGCAGAAATAAATGACAGAGACAAAAAAGTAGAAAACAACAATCAAACCAAGAGTTGGTTCTTTGAAAAGATAAACAAAAGTGAAAAACCCTTAGCCAGGCTCATCAAGAAAAAAAGAAAAAGGACCTAATAAATAAAATCAGAAATGAGAGAGAACAACTGACACCACAGAAATACAGTAATTAGAATCCAAAAAATTGGACAACCTAGATGAAATGGATCAATTCCTAGAAACATACAGTCTTTCAAAACTTAATAAGGAAAAAAAATAGAAAATCTGAACAGATCAAGTACTACCAATATAATTGAATCGGTAACATAATAAAAAAAAATCTTTTTAAAAACCTTCCAACAAACAAAAATCCAGGACAAGACAGCTTCATAGGTTAATTCTGCCAAATATTTAAAGAGTTAATACCTATTCTGCTCAAAGTACTCCACAAAAATAGAAGAGGAAAGAGAGCTTCCAAATACATTCTACAAGGTCAGCACTATTCTGATACAAAAACCAACAAAGACACCACATAAAAAGAAAAGTACAGGCCAATATCCCTAATAAAATAGATGAAAAAATCCGCAACACAGTATTACCAAACTGCATTCAACAATACATTAAAAGGATATTTACCACGATCAAGTGGGATTTATCCCAGAGATACAAGGATGGTTCAATATTTGCATATCAAAGCGATACAACACAGCAACAAAATGAAGGATGAAAATCATGTGATCTCAATAGATGCAGAAAAAGCAGTTAACAAAATTCAACATCTGTTCATGAAAAAACTCTCAACAAAGCGGATATAAAGGAAACATACCTTAACATAATAAAGGCCATATGTGAAAAAACCCACAGCTAACATCTTACTCAGTGGTAAAAAACTGAGAGCTTTTCTTCCAAGATCAGGAACAAGATAAAGATGTCCACTCTCACCACTATATAAGATAGTACTGCAAGTCCTAGCCACAGCACCAGAAAAGGAAAAGAAAGAAAAGCAATCTGTGTTGGTAAAGAAGAAGTTAACCTGCAGCTTTTTGCAGATGACATGACACTATAAATAGGAAATCCTAAAGACCCCATCAATAAACTACTAGAAGTAATAAATAAATTCAATAAATTTGCAGGATACAAAATTAATATATGGACATCAGTAGTGTTTCCATACACTGTTAATGAAGTAGCAGAAAGATAAATTAAGAAAACAATTATATTTACAATCAAACCAAAAAGAATAAAAATACCTAAGAATAAACTTAACCAAGGAGATAAAAGACCTATGTTCCAAAACCTATAAAATTTTGATAAAAGAAATTGGAGACAAATAGAAAGTCCATGCTCATGGATTGAAAGAATCAATACTGTTAAAATGTCCATACTACCCGAAGTCATCTACAGATTTAATGTAATGCCTATTAAAATACCCACAACATTTTTCACATAACTAGAAAAAATAATCCTAAAACTTGTATGGAACTACAAAAGACCCCAAATAGACAAAGCAATCCCAAGAACAAAGGACAAAGCTGGAGGCCTCAGAAGTCCACATTTCAAGATATACTACAAAGCTGTAGTAATCAAAAGAGTATTGGGCACTGGCACAAAAATAGACACATAGATAATAGAACAAAATAGAGAACCCAGAAATGAACCCATGTGCATATGGTTAATCTACAACAAATGAGGCATGATTATAACATGGGAAATGATAGTCTCAGGCCATGGGTGGCTCAGTCGATTAAGCATCAGAGTCCTAGGATCGAGTCCCACATCAGGCTCCCTGCTCCACGGAATTCTTCTTCCCCCTCTACACCACCCCCACCCCCAGTTCATTCTCTCTTTCTCTGTTTTCTCTCTCTCTCTCAAATAAATAAATAAAATCTTAGAAAAAAAAAGGGTAGTCTCGTCAAAAAATGATGCTAAGAACACTGCACAACTACATTGTAAAAGAATGAAACTGTACTACTTTCTAATGCCATGTATAAAATAACTCAAAATGGATTAAACATCTAAATGTGAGACTGGAAACCATACAAATCCTAGAAGACAGCACAGGCATTATTTTTTTTATATCAGCTACAGCAACATTTTTCTAGATATGTCTCTTAAGGTCAGGGAAATGAACAAAAATAAACAATTGGGACTACATCAAAATAAAAAAACTTTTGCACAGCAAACAAAAAATCAATAAAATAAAAAGGCAGCCTTCACCAATAAGAACAATACTTGCATGTATTTGATAAGAAATTAATACCCAAAATATATAAAGAACTTCACATAATTCAACACCAAAAATCCAATCCGATTTTAAAAAAAGGGCAGAGGACCATTCTGCAAAAGAACCCATACATTTTTCCAAAGATGTTTTTCCAAAGAAGATGGCCAACAGACACAAGAAAAGATGCTTAAAATCACTAATAATCAGAGAAATTCAAATCAAAACCACAGTGAGGTATGATCTCACACCTGTTAGAATGCCTAAAAAAAAAAAAAAAGAAATAACAAGTATTGTTAAGAATGTGGAGAACAGAGAACCCTCATTCACTGTTGGTGGGAATTTGAAGTGGTATATAGCCTTGGTAGAAAACCTTATGGAGGTTCCTCAAGTTAAAAATAGAAATACCATATGATGCAATAGTTCCACTACTGGGTATTTACCCAAAGAAAATGAAAACACTAATTTGAAAATATATGTGCACTCCTATGTTTATGGAAGCATTTTCTAGTATCAATGAGTCCAGCCATTTCTTACCACCTCGGTCCAGCCCACCATCATCTTTTACCGGAATTAGTACAGTAGCCTCCCTACTAACCTCCCTACATTTTTCTTGCTCCCTATAATTTCTTCTCAACACATGTGATGCTGTTACACATGTATTACGTCATGCCACTCCTTAGCCCAAACTTTCCAATGGCTTCCCATTTCCTTCAGAAGAAATAAAAGCTAAAGCTTTACAATGGCCCATAGTCCTATGTTATGTGACCACTCACTACCTCTTTGCTTCATTTCCTACTATTCTGCTTTTTTCTGCAAGTGATGTACATCATTTCACTCATATTTCATTGCCCAAAGCACATTATATGCCCATGCCCAACATACGATCCTACCTTGTACCTGGAAGCAAAAATCAAAATTTTAATTAAAAGCATAAATGGCTTCTACAGAGTTAAACATTTTTTATATGTTGTGCATGACTTATATTTCTCCTTAAGTGGATTGTCTATTTTGCTGGTCCATCAGGAGTTTTAGGACTTTAGCAACACTTATTTCATTCTTAATTGTAACCAGAGCCCTAGTAAAGCACACTTCTAACCACAGTGCACAGTCAATTTGAAAGGGCCCTCTTATACCCTACATTGGGGGGCTCCTGTTCCTGATTTTCTCTTTCCTTTTTTATAGCCCAATACAGAGATCCAGTACTGGCTTCTTTTTGTTTTGCTGCCTCTGTATAGACAATTAATACAGCCCTCCCTCATAATTTCTGTACTTCCTCTAAAAGCCCCAAGTTTCCACATTAATTTCATCATTCTCCATCTGCCACACTTACCTCCATCTCTCAGCCAGCAGGTTATCTTTATGACTAGAGTGTTTCCTTTTGCAGGTCTCTCAATCCACATGTTTTGTAAAGAGAGCTCTTCACACATATCCAAGAGTTTTCTGGTACAGCAATGACAGAGATGATGGTAGAATGCCCACTGCCCATTCCCTCACTGGTCTTCAGTCTCTGCATCACTTGTAAGCCTAATTTTGCCAAAGAAATAATAGAAAGAAAAAACACTGTCAAATTCCCAATACAACATGATATTTCATTTCTTTTCTGAGTATTTTGCAAATGTTGTAAAAGTGCTAGCCACATAGTAGGTAGTCAGTAAATTAAATCTGAATCAAAAAGGAAGTAAAACTATATGTACATTGTTCATGGGATGTATGATATTTTTATATGAATCTTCAACTGACTATCACTAATGGTTTGGGATATTCCAGATCAGAAATTAAAAATAAGAACTTTAATACTTTAAGCATATATTCTTCAAATATTCTGCAACTTGTCTATCTTAATTTTTGACAAATACTATTTTGGTGAACATTAAAATTGTAATAGCTTATATAATTAAAGCAAAAACTATCACCTGCTTAAAAGTAGTACCAGGAGGGAGGGATTAATATGCTACACAAAGAGCTTGCTTGGTTGCCAAGTATAAACCTTTTGTTGTGGGGGGAGGGGCGGAGCAAGATGGCAGAGGATTAGGAGACCTGGATTTCATCTGGTCTCAGGAATTCAGCTGGATAGGGATCAAACCATTCTAAATACCTATGAACTTAACAGGAGATCGAAGAAAAGAACAGCAACAACTCTGAACAGAAAAGCGACCACTTTCTGGAAGGTCTTTTCTGATTTGTTTAGAGTATAATTTCTGTGGACGTTGTTACCCTGTTAGCATTTTGTTCTCTCATTCAGCTATTCTCCTCTGGACAAAATGACAAGATGGAAAAAATCACCTCAACAAAAAGAACAAGACGTAGTACCAACTGCCAGGGACCTACTCAATACAGACATTAGTAAGATGTCAGATCTAGAGTTCAGAATCATGATTTTAAAGATACTAGCTGGGCTTGAAAAAAGGATGGAAGTTATTAGAGAAAGCCTTTCTGGAGAAATAAAAGAACTAAAATCTAACCAAGTTGAAATCAAAAAGGCTATTAAAGAGGTGCAATCAAAAATGGGGCGCTAACTGCTAGGATAAATGAGGCAGAAGAAAGAATCAGTGATATAGAAGACCAAATGATGGAAAATAAAGAGGCTGAGAAAAAGAGAGATAAACAACTACTGGCCCACAAGGGCAGAATTCAAAACTTAAGCGATACCATAAGACAAAACAACGTTAGAATAATTTGGCCAGAAGAAGAAAAAAGAGAGAGAGGGGCAGAAGGTCTATTGGAGCAAATTATAGCAGAGAACTTCCCTAATGTGGGGAAGGAAACAGGCATCAAAATCCAGGAGGCACAGAGAACCCCTCTCAAAATCAATAAAAATAGGTCAACACCCCAACATCTAATAGTAAAAATTACAAGTCTCAGAGACAAAGAGAAAATCCTAAAAGAAGCTCGGGAGCAGAGACATGTAAGCTACAATGGTAGAAATATTAGATTGGCAACAGACCTATCCACAGAGACCTGGCAGGCCAGAAAGGACTGGCATGATATATTCAGAGCCCTAAACGAGAAAAATATGCAGCCAAGAATACTATATCCAGCAAGGCTGTCATTGAAAACTGAAGGAGAGATAAAAAGCTTCCAGGACAAACAAAAACTAAAGGAATTTGCAAACAAGAAACCAGCCCTCCAAGAAATATTGAAAGGGGTCCTCTAAGCAAAGAGAGGACCTAAAAGCAACATAGACCAGAAAGGAACACAGACAATATACAGTCACAGTCACCTTACAGGCAACACAATGGCAGTAAATTCATATCTTTCAATAGTTACCCTGAATGTAAATGGGCTAAATGCCCCAATCAAAAGACACAGGCTATCAGATTGGATTAAAAAACAAGACCCATCGATATGCTGTCTGCCAGAGACTCATTTTAGACCCAAAGACACCCCCACATTGAAAGTGAGGGGGTGGAAAACCATTTACCATGCTAATGGACACCAAAAGAAAGCTGGGGTGGCAATCCTTATATCAGACAAATTAGATTTTAAAACAAAGACTGTAATAAGAGATGAGGAAGGACACTATATCCTACTTAAAGGGTCTATCCAACAAGAAGATCTAACAATTGTAAATATCTATGCCCCTAACATGGGAGCAGCCAATTATATAAGGCAATTAATAACAAAGCAAAGAAAAACATCAACAACAATACAATAATAGGGGGGGACTTTAACACCCCCCTCGCTGAAATGGACAGATCATCTAAGCAAAAGATCAACAAGGAAATAAAGACTTTAAATGACACACTGGACCAAATGGACTTCATAGACATATTCAGAACATTCCATCCCAAAGCAACAGAATACACATTCTTCTCTAGTGCCTATGGAACATTCTCCAGAATAGATCACATCCTAGGTCACAAATCAGGTCTCAACTGGTACCAAAAGACTGGTATTGTTCCCTGCATATTTTCAGACCACAATGCTTTGAAACTAGAACTCAATCACAAGAGGAAAGTCAGAAAGAACTCAAATACATGGAGGCTAAAGAGCATCCTGCTAAAGAATGAATGGGTCAACCAGGAAATTAAAGAAGAATTTAAAAAATTCATGGAAACCAATGAAAATGAAAACACAACTGTTCAAAATCTTTGAGATGCAGCAAAGGCAGTCCTAAGAGGAAAGTATATAGCAATACAAGCCTTTCTCAACAAGAAAAGTTTCAAATACACAACCTAACCCTACACCTAAAGGAGCTAGAGAAAAAACAGCAAATAAAGCCTAAACCCAGCTGAAGAAGAGAAATAATAAAGATCAGAGCAGAAATCAATGAAATAGAAACCAAAAGAACAGTAGAACAGATCAACGAAACTAGGAGGTGGTTCTTTGAAAGAATTAACAAGATTGATAAACCCCTGGCCAGACTAATCAAAAAGAAAAGAGAAATGATCCAAATCAACATAATCATGAATGAAGGAGGAGAGATTACAACCAACACCAAAGAAATACAATTATAAGAACATATTATGAGCAAATTAGATAACCTGGAAGAAATGGATGCATTCCTAGAGATGTATCAACTACCAAAACTGAACCAGGAAGATATAGAAAACCTGAAAATACCTATAACCACTAAGGAAATTGAAGCAGTCATCAAAAATCTCCCAATAAACAAAAGCCCAGGGCCAGATGGCTTCCCAGGGGAATTCTACCAAACATTTCAAGAAGAATTAATACCTATTTTTCTGAAACTGTTCCAAAAAATAGAAATGGAAGGAAAACTTCCAAACTCGTTTCATGAGGCCACCATTACCTTGATCCCCAAACCAGACAAGGACCCCATCAAAAAGGAGCATTACAGACCAATATCCTTGATGAACATGGATGCAAAAATTCTCACCAAAATACTAGCCAATAGGATCCAACAGTACATTAAAAGCATTATTCACCACGACCAAGTGGGATTTATCCCTGGGCTGCAAGGTTGGCTCAACATCCACAAATCAATCAACATGGTACAATACATTAACAAAAGAAAGAACAAGAATCATATGAGCCTCTCAATAGATGCAGAAAAAGCATTTGACAAAGTACAGCATCCTTTCTTGATCAAAACTCTTCAGAGTATAGGGATAGAGGGTACATACCTCACTATCATAGAAGCCATCTATGAAAAACCCACAGCGAATATTATTCTCAATGGGGAAAAACTGAGAACTTTCCCACTAAGGTCAGGAACACGGCAGGGATGTCCACTATCACCACTGCTATTCAACATAGTATTAGAAGTCCTAGCCACAGCAATCAGACAACAAAAAGAAATCAAAGGCATCCAAATTGGCAAAGAAGTCAAACTCTCACTGTTTGCAGATGACATGATACTTTATGTGGAAAACCCAAAAGACTCCATCCCAAAACTGCTAGAACTCATACAGGAATTCAGTAAAGTGGCAGGATATAAAATCAATGCACAGAAATCAATGGCATTCCTATACACCAACGAGACAGAAGAAAGAGAAATTAAGGAGTCGATCCCATTTACAATTGCACCCAAAACTGTAAGATACCTAGGAATAAATCTAACCAAAGAGGCAAAGAATCTGTACTCAGAAAACTATAAAATACTCATGAAAGAAATTGAGGAAGACACAAAGAAATGGAAAAACGTTCCATGCTCATGGATTGGAAGAACCAATATTGTGAAGATGTCAATGCTACCTAGAGCAATCTACACATTCAATGCAATCCCCATCAAAATACCATGCACTTTTTTCAAAGAAATGGAATAATCCTAAAATTTGTATGGAACGAGAAAAGACCCAGAATAGCCAGAGGAATGTTGAAAAAGAAAAGCAAAGCTGGCAGCATCACAATTCCGGACTTCCAGCTCTATTACAAAGCTGTCATCATCAAGACAGTGTGGTACTATCACAAAAACAGACACATAGATCAATGAAACAGAACAGAGAGCCCAGAAATGGACCCTCAACTCTATGGCCAACTAATCTTTGACGAAACAGGAAAGAACGTCCAATGGGAAAAAGACAGTCTCTTCAACAAATGGTGTTGGGAAAATCGGACATCCACATGCAGAAGAATGAAACCGGACCATTTCCTTACACCACACACAAAGATAGACTCCAAATGCTTGAAAGACCTAAACGTGAGACAGGAGTCCATCAAAATCCTAAAGGAGAACACAGGCAGCAACCTCTTTGACCTTAGCCACAGCAACTTCTTCCTAGAAACATCGCCAAAGGCAAGGGAAGCAAGGGCAAAAAATGAACTATTGGGACTTTATCAAGATAAAAAGCTTTTGCACAGCAAAAGAAACAGTCCACAAAACCAAAAGACAACTGACAGAATGGGAGAAGATATTTGCAAATGACCTATCAGATAAAGGGCTAGTATCCAAAATCTATAAAGAACTTATCAAACTCAACACCCAAAGAACAAATCATCCAATCAAGAAATGGGCAGAAGACATGAACAGACATTTTTCCAAAGAAGACATCCAAATGGCCAACAGACACATGAAAAAGTGCTCAACATCGCTCGGCATCAGGGAAATCCAAATCAAAACCTCAATGAGATACCACCTCACACCAGTCAGAATGGCTAAAATTAACAAGTCAGGGAACGACAGATGTTGGCGGGGATGCAGAGAACCCTCCTACACTGTTGATGGGAATGCAAGCTGGTGCAACCCCTCTGGAAAACAGTATGGAGGTTCCTCAAACAGTTGAAAATAGAGCTACCATACGATCCAGCAATTGCACTACTGGGTATTTACCCCAAAGATACAAATGTAGGGATCCGAAGGGGTACGTGCACCCCGATGTTTATAGCAGCAATGTCTACAATACCCAAACTGTTGAAAGAGCCCAGATGTCCATCGACAGATGAATGGATAAAGAAGAGGTGGTATATATACACAATGGGATATTATGCAGCCATCAAAAGGAATGAGATCTTGCCATTTGCAGCAACATGGTTGGAACTGGAGGGTGTTATGCTGAGCGAAATAAGTCAATCAGAGAAAGACATGTATCATATGACCTCACTGATATGAGGAATTCTTAATCTCAGGAAACAAACTGAGGGTTGCTGGAGTGGTGGGTGGTGGGAGGGATGGGGTGGCTGGGTGATAGACATTGGGGAGGGTATGTGCTATGGTGAGCACTGTGAATTGTGCAAGACTGTTGAATCACAGATCCATACCTCTGAAACAATGCAATATATTAAGGGAAAAAAAAAGATAGCAGGAGGGAAAGAATGAAGGTGGGGAAATCGGCAGGGGAGACGAACCATGAGAGACGATGGACTCTGAGAAACAAACTGAGGGTTCTAGAGGGGAGAGGGGTGGGAGGATGGGTTAGCCTGGTGATGGGTATTAAAGAGGGCACGTTCTGCATGGAGCACTGGGTGTTATGCACAAACAATGAATCATGGATCACTACATCAAAAACTAATGATGTAATAATGTATGGTGATTAACATAACCATAAAAAATTTTAAAAAAATAAACCTTTTGTTACAGTTTGCTAGGATGTCTGTAATTCAGAGACTTGGTTATTTTCTAAGGAAATGTTGAAGAATAGAACACCCTGATCTTCACATGAGTTCTTTTTATTCTTATGGTCCCCCATACAGTGGATGCACATGTTATCCAGGTATTAGCCATTAGAACAGAGAGAATGCATATGCTCAAAATTATCCCTTGAAAATCCTTTGGTTCCCCAGAGAAGAGGTTGGAAGACACCTGATAGCGGCGGAAGGAGTTTAAAAAAGAATTTCAACAATGTTTTTCACAACCTAGGGGTCCTTGCAGCCAAAAGCAGAAGCAGTATTTTAAAATCACTGGCACTTTAAAGAACTTAAGTCAACCAAGGGATTACATCTTTTGTCCTCCTAAATTGTTATTCCTACTTCTTGAATCTTTTATCATCCCCTTGGCTGAGAAGGTATTGTTGAGTTACATATGATGCAGTTCTACTATAGATTCTTTAAAAGACCTACGAGTGTAATTATATGCAATACTAATAACTTTATTATTTATTTAAACTTCTAAAAACCTGCATAATGAAAAATCAAAAAAAGTCTATAAACTATAAATTAAATGCAAGTCTGGGATCTGTAGAATCATGGCATTTTATTTCATACTTGAATGATTTATTAAAGGTCCAACTTTTATAAAGAATATAGCATTCCTTTTCAGAAGCAGTCAGTGGGAACATTAATAGGAGCGTGTAAGAGGCACTTAAACAAACATTAGTCAGTGATTGTGACAAACTGAATATTTAAAAGTATCAAGATTCATACTTCAGCCAAAATGTTCCATATTTTTGCATTTTTAAGGTATGGTATTACCAAGATTGGTGAAGCTAAGAATGTTCTCAAAGTTTTTCTAACTTCTCTTCACAACAAAGATTCTGGCTATGTAATTCCTTCTGTGATGTAGCTATTTACACATTTTCTGTGTGTACAAAGGGCAACCCTACTGAAACGTGCCTAGGGTTCTGAACAAGACAAGCTTCCAAAATAACACAGTTTTAACATTGTAATTGTTTGGTTTGAGGAAATAAAGATAACAAAAACCTGACTGCTATATGTTTAATGCTACCATTACTATATTTTCTGGTTACGTGAGAGTTCTCTAGATTTTATTTACCATGATTAGCAATATTAATAGCAAAGTAGAGAAAAATCATTAAGTGGATTTTTTTTCCTATCAGTTATTCCTCTAGAAATACATATACAAATCTAAGAGGGAAACACTCATCCTCAATGTATTACTTTACTTTTTGCTTTGGTGAAAAAATAGTTGCAGTATAACTGTGTTAAAGCATTTTTCTTTGAAGATGTAATATGTTGCAGAAGTTTGAGGTCATTCTGAAGTGACACGGAAAATCAGTTCTCATTACACCGACATGGGTATGTTGATTATTGGATTAACTGTGTTCTGACCCCAAAGCAAACCCTGAGATATATTTTTTTAAAAAAATAGATACGAGATAACTTCTTCTTTTCCTCAAGTTTGACTCTTCTAGGCAGAGTTATTTTAGAAATCTGATAAATCAAAAATTTTGATTGTGATCTAGTATTAGGGAAAAAAAGCTATTATTTTCCTTAAAATAAAACAGAGCCAAAAGGGAATGCACATTCAATCAATGAGAATAATTGATATCACTGGATTACTGAAGAGTCTATCATAGTGAGATCAGCTCTACTATGAAGACCTGGGTTCCTTTCCCCCCCATCATTGAATTCTCATAATGATTTATTTATTGAAAGGGCATACTATAGGACAAGCATTTGCTAGATACTGTATTTACACTTATTGTTTCATTTTGTAATTACAATATCATAACCTCTGTTTTATTGATGTGAATTCTTTAATTCCAGCATAGTTAACCTACAATGTTATATTAGTTTCAGGTGTACAATATAGTGATTCAACACTTCCATGAATTACTCAGTGCTCATCAAGATAAGTGTGCTCTTGGGATGCCTGAATGGCTCACTTGGTTAAGTGGCCAACTCTTGGTTTTGGCTCAGGTCACGATCTCAGGGTCCTGGGATCCAGCCCTGCATTGGGCTCCACACTTAGCAGGGGGTCTGCTTGAGGATTCTCTTTCTCCCTCTCCCATTCCCCTCCTTCCACTCCTGAGCACTCTCTCTCTAAAATGAATAATCTTTAAAAAAAAAAAAGATAAGTGTATTCTTAATCCCCTTAACCTATTATTTCCCCCATCTCCCCAACCCACAACCTCTCAGGTAGCCATCTATTTGTTCTCTATAGTTAAGAGCCTCTTTTTTGGCTTGACTGTTTTTTTCCCCTTTGTTCATTTGTTTTATTTCTTGAATTCCACATATAAGTGAAACCATATGGTATTTGTCTTTCTCAAATTAACTTATTTCACTTAGCATTTTACACTCTAGATCCATCCATGTTGTTGCAAATGGCAACATCTCATGCTTTTTTATGACTGAATCATATTCCATTGTATACGTATACCAAATCTTCTTTATCCATTCATCTATCAGTGGATACTTGTGTTGCTTTCATAATTTGGCTACTGTAAATAATGCAATAAACATAGGGGTGAATATATCCTTTAAAACTGGTGTTTTCACATTTGTTGGAATTTCTGAATCATATGGTAATTCTATTTTTGAGGAATCTCCGTACTGTTTTCCACAGTGACTGCATTCCCACCAACAGCGCACAGGGTTCCTTTTTCTCTACATCCCCACCAACATTTGTTTCTTGTGTTTTTTATTTTAACCATCCTGACAGATGTGAGGCATTATCTCATTGTGGTTTTGATTTGCATTTTCCTGATAACAAGTGACTTTTGAGCATCTTTTCATGTGTCTGTTGCCCATCTGGATGCCTTCTTTGGAGAAATGTCTGTTCATGCCTTCTGCTCATTTTTAATTGGATTATTTGTGGGTTTTTTGGTGTTGACTCGATAAGGTCTTTATATATTTTGGATACTAACCCTTTATCAGATATGTAATTTTGCAAATATCTTCTCTCATTCTGTAGTTTGCCTTTTAGTTTTGTTGATTGTTTCCTTTGATGTGCAGAAGCTTTTTATTTTGATGTAGTCCCAATAGTTTATTTTTGGTTTTTTTTCCCTTGCCTCAGGAGACATATCTAGAAAAATGTAGCTATGGATGATGTCAGAGAAGTTACTGCCTCTCTTTTACCATATTTATGGTTTCAGGTCTCCCATGTAGGTTCTTAATCTATTTTGTTTATTTTTGAGTATGGTGTAAGAAAGTGGTCCAGTGTCATTCTTTTGCAAGTAGCTGTGCAGTTTTTCCAACACCATTTGTTGAAGAGACTATTTTTTCCCAATGCATATCCTTACCTACTTTGTCAAAGATTAATTGATCATATAATTGTGGGTTTATTTCTGGCTTCTCTATTCCATTACTTTGATCTATGTGTCTGTTTATAGGCCAGTACCACACTGTTTTGATTACTATAGCCCTGTGATATATCTTGAAATTTGGGATTGTGATCCCCCCAGTTTTGTTTTTCTTTTTCAAGATTGTTTTGGTTATTAAGGGTCTTTTGTGGTTCCATATAAATTTTAGGATTATTTGTTCTAGTTCTATGAAAAATGCTGTTGGTATTTTAAAAGGGATTGCATTGCATTAAATCTGTAGAGTGCTTTGGGTAATATGGACATTTTAACAATATTTGTTCTTGCAATCCATGAGATGGAATATCCTTCCACTTCTTTGTGTCATCTTCAATTTCTTTCATGAGTATTTTATAGTTTTCAGAGTACAGGTCTTTTGCTTCTTCCTTAAGTTTATTCTTAGATATTTTACTATTTTTGATGTAAATGGGGTTGTTTTCTTAATTTCTCTTTCTGCTCCTTCATTATTAGCTTATACCAATGCAATGGATTTCTGTATCCTGATTTTATATTCTGGGAACTTACTGAATTCATTTATCATTTCTAGCAGGTTTGTTTGGGTGGAGTCTTTAGGGTTTTCTATATAGTGTCACGTCATCTGCAAATAGTCAAAGTTTTACTTCTTCCTTACTAATTTGGATGCCTTTTATTTCTTTTGCTTGTCTGATTGCTGTGGCTAGGACTGCCAGTACGATGTTGAATAAAAGTATTGAATGTAGACACCATTTCTTGTTCCTGATCTTCGGGGAAAAGTTCTCAGTTTTTCACCATTATTATGTTTGCTGTGGGGTAGATATGGCCTATGTGTTGAGGTATGGTCCCTCTAAACCTACATTGTTGAGAGTTTTTATCATGAATGGATGTTGTATCTTGTCAAATGCTTTCTCTGCATTCTGTTGAAATCTTCATATGGTTTTTGTACACATCAAATCACATTGATGTGATGTATCATGTTGACTGATTTATGAACATTGAACCACCCTTGTATCCCAGGAATAAATTCCACTTAATCATGTTGAATCATTTTTTAATGTATTGTTGGATTTGGTTTACTAATATTTTTTTGAGGATTTCTTCATCTTGTTCATCAGAGATATTGGCCTGAAGTTCTCTCTTTTTACTGTAGTGTCTTTATCTGGTTTTATTATCAGGGTAATGCTAGACTTATAGAATGAATTTGGAAACCTTCCTTCATCTTCTATTTTATAATAGTTTGAGGAGAGTAAGTATTAAATCTTCTTTAAATGTTTGGTAGAATTCACCTGTGAAATTGTCTGGTTGGCCCTTTTGGTTTTGGGGCATTTTTTGATTAGTGATTCAATTTCATTGCTGGTCATCAGTCTATGCAAATTTTCTATTTCTTCCTGATTCAGTTTGGGGAAGCTAAATGTTTATAGGAATTTATCCATTTCTTCGAAGTTGTCCAATTTGTTTGCATATAGCTTTTATAATAATCTCTTATAATCCTTTATATTTCTGTGGTTTCAATTGTTATTTCTCCTCTTTCATTCTGATTTTGTTTGAGACCTCTTTTTATGAGTCTGGCTAGCTGTTCATCTTTCCAAACAATCAGCCCCTGGTTTCATTGATCTGTTCTCTTGTTTTTTAGTCTCTATTTCACTGATATCTGCTCTAATCTTCATTTTTTCCTTCCTTCTACTGGTTTTAGGTTTTGTTTGTTCTTCTTTTTCTAGCTCCTTTAAGTATAAGGTTAGGTTGTTTGAGATTTTTCTTGCTTCTGGAGGCAGGCCTATATCGCTATAAACTTCCATCTTAGAACAGCCTTTGCTGCATCCCAAAGATTTGGGATAATTGTGTTTTCATTTTTATTTGTCTTCATGTATTTTTTTATTTGCTCTTTGGTTTCATGGTTGACCCATTCATTGTTTAGTAACGTGTTAGTTAACCTCCATGTATTTGTGTTCACTCCAAATTTTTTCTTCTGGTCGATTTCTAATTTCGCCTTGTGGTCGGAAATGATACATGGTATGACTTCCATCTTTTTTAGTTTGTTGACACTTTTTTGTAGCCTATTATGTGATCTCTTTTGGAGACTGTTCCATATACACTTGAAAAGAATGTCTATTGTGCTATTTGGGGATGGAATATTCTGAATATATCTCTGAGATCCATCTGGTGCAATATGTCATTCAAAGCCACTATTTCCTGTCCATTGATGTAAGTGGGTGTTGATGTCCACTACTATTATTGTATTACTATCAGTTACATCTCTTGTTTGTTATTGGGTGCTTTATGTATTTGGATGCTCCCCTGTTGGGCGCATAAATATTTACAATTGTTATACCTTCTTGTTGGATTGTTCCCTTTATGCTTATGTACTGTCCTTCTTTGTCTCTTGTTATGGTCTATTTTAAAGTCTTTGTCTGATAGAAGTATTGCTACCTTCACTTCCTTTTCACCTCCATGTGCATTATAAATGCTTCTGGATCGCTTCACTTTCAATCTACATGTATCTAGGTCTGAAATAAGTCTCTTGTAGGCAGCATATAGATGGGTCTTGCTTTTTTATCCATCTGTCACCCTATGTTTTTTAATTGGAGTGTTTAGTCCATTTACAATCAAAGTAATTGTTGATAGGTATGTACTTCCTGTCAGTTTGTTATTGTTTTATGGTTGGTTTTGTAGTTATCTGTTCCTTTTTTCTGTTGTCCTCATCTTTCATGGTTTGCTGGCTTTATTTGGTAGTATATTCATATTCTTTACTCTTTATTTTTTCAGTATCTAGTACTGGTTTCTGATTTGTGGCTATTATTAAGTTTATATTGTAACATCTAATGCATATAGCAGTCTATTAAACTGATGGTCACTTAAGCTTGAACCCGTTTTTTACTCCTCTCCCCCTACACACATTTTAGGTATGTGGTGTCATAATTTACATCCTTTTAGTTTGTGAATCCCTGGACTGATTTTTATAAATATACTTAATTTTACTGCTTTCTGCTTCCTACTTTCCATACTCCTACTTAGGATCTTTCCTTTGTACTCAAAAACTCCCCTTTAACATTTCATGGAGAGCAGGTTTAGTGGTTATGAATTCCTTTAACTTATTTGTCTGGGGAAACTCTTTCTCTCTCCTTCCAGTCAGAATGATAGCCTTGTTGGATAGAGTATTCTTGGCTGCAGATTTTTCCCTTTCAGTGCTTTGAATATATCAGGCCACTCTCTTCTGACCTACTAAGTCTCTGCTGAAAAATCAGCTGATAGCCTTATGGGGTTTCTCTTCTATGTAACTGTTTTCTTTTTTCTTGCTGCTTTTAAAATTCTCTCTTTATCACTACTTTTTCCATTTTAATTATTGCGTGTCTTGGTATGGGCCTCCTTGGGTTGATTTTATTGTGGGATCTCTCTGCCTCCTGGCTCTGGATTTTAATTTCTATTTCCTTCTCCAGAGTCAAGAAATTTTTGGCTTTTATTTGTTCAAATAAATTTTCTGCTCCCTGTTTTCTCTCTTCTTCTGGAATCCCTATAATATGTTATTATACTTGATGATGTCGCTATGTTTTCTAAGTATTTTCATTGTTTTTTCCTCTCTCTCCTGTTCAGCTTGTTTTCTATTACTCTGTTCTCCAGGTTGCTAATCCATTCTTCTGCTTCCTCTAGTCTACTATTTATTCCATCTAGTGTATTTTTAATTTCAGTTATTGAGTTTTTAATCTCTGCTTCGTTCCTATTTATGTTTTCTAACTCTTCATTTAGGGTCTCTTGAGGTCCTCCATTCAAATCCAGTGATTATCTTTATGATTATTACTTTAAATTCTCTATCAGGCTTATTACTTTATCCATTTAGCTCTCTTGCTGTTATTTTGTCCTATTCTTTCATTTGGAACATATTTTCTGTCTCATTTTGTCTCTCTGTGTCTGTCTTTATGTATTAGGAAAGTCAGCTATAGCTCCTGCCCTTAAAAGTAGTGGCCTTATGAAGAAGAGATCCTATAATGCCCTATATTGCAATGTCTGCTCTTCACCAGAACCTGCTGCTTAAGGACGGTCTACTATGTATGTTTTATGCGCCCTACTATTCTGGCTGAGCCACTTTTGACTTCAGTCCAGTCATCTACAATGGCTCTCTTTGCCTGTAATGGGCAGGGTTTGGTCCCTATGGTATTAGTGGGCCAGTATGACGCCACCTGGGACTTGAGTTGAGTTAGACTGGGGACTTGCCAGACATGCAGTAGCACTGACCTAAAGGATGATTTCCCTGTGTTGTTTCCTGAGAAGCTTTCTTGGTGGGGCCTGCAGTCAGACTAGATATCTGCCCCACTCCACTGCTGGGGCTGCGGTTGGACTGTTGTGTGTGGTTATCTTCCCCTCTCCCCAGGGCAGGAATCACTTCGGAGTGATGCTATCCCTGTCAGGGCTGTTTGCACACTGCCAGATTTGCAGTTCTGCTTTAGATAGGCTCTAACAAGGTCATATAGGAGAGGGTAGTTCTATAGGAGAATACTGGGATGGTGCACACAGTGGTAGCAAGGTTTACACAGGTCTTTTTTGGGAGGGGACCTGAATCCACTTTAGAAAACTGTTGCCACAGTGCTGGAGGGGCAGATCTGCAGAAGAATGCAGGGAGGAGTCTGCTGTGGGACAAGACCTGGAGCCAAAGCCTGGCTGGACAGGTCAAGCTTGCAGGAGAATGCAGGAGGTAGGACACATTGTTAGCAGTCTAGGTGGAGAAGGTTGGCACTGTGCTCATTCGTGTAGGTGTCTATGTGTCTAGGCTAGGGATGGGGTAGGGAATGCACCCTCTAGCTCCTTTGTTCCTGGAGAAGTCTCCTAAAGAACCCTGCTTTTCCAGATTCGTAAATAAATCTCCTTCTTGTATACCACTGGCATTTTTCAAACTGCTGCTTCTATGCTGTATCTCCGAGGGGCTGTTTGTTGTTCAGTCTCCTTAAGGCACTGAACTCCATTTCCTATTGCCCTCCAAATCTCCCAGAGCCAATCCACCAGTTTTTAAACTTCCAGATGTTAAGCCCCACTGGTTTTAAGTACTCATGAAATTAGGGCCCTCTGGTTTTCAAAGCCAAATGTTATAGAGATTTGTCTTCACGTGTGGGTTCCCCATGCCTGGGATGCTTGGTGTGAGGTTGTGTTTCTCTCCCCATCTCCATGTCTGTGGCATCTCTCCCTCCTGAAGTTTTTCTGTTTAGCTCCCAACTGTGTCTCTGCTGTTCCTACCTTCTTCAATGTGGCCCTCTTCTCTACATTTAGCTATGAAGAGTCTGTTTGGCTAGTCTCTAGATTATTTACACTGACGTGGGTGACATCCAGTTGTATCCATGGAACAAGGATCTTCCTACCCTGCCATCTTCCCTGGAAGTCCATCCAGGACCTTGTATATATATTAATGTAATTCCCTCAAACCACACCATGAGGCTGATATATTATTAAAGCCATTTCACAGGCGCACAGAGTTTAAGAATTGGTTAATAAATAAAGATTTGAAGCTTCTACTAACTGGCAAGCACAGTGCCAGACTTTGGGGCTGTCAAGGCACATTACCTAACACTGAGAAGTTTTAGTCTGGTGGTCTCTGCTCCAGTAAATTTTAAAAACTTAGTGCTTTGGGAGCTTCCTGAGAATGGGCCATGACTTATTCAGCCATATTTCCCAGCAGAGGAGAAATGGGGTATGTGTTCAAAAAAGATCTGTTGAAATAGCAAGACCCATTCCAAAAGGAGAGGTATCAAATCTGAGGGCAAGCCTGAGGAAGATATAGGCAGAGAAGAGTAAAAATAATAAAAATTAAAAAAGGAATTTGTAAGGGGAAAATAGTGAGGAGTGAAAGAGGATGTCCCAGAGATTTTTTTTTTTATTTGTATTTATTTATTTTTTGGCTGGGAGGACATACACGGACAGAGTAGGTTGAATGCCTTCCCTCCATGAAACAAGGTATGCCACCCCAGGAGCCAGTGAACAAGTAGGGCTAAAGAGAAGAGTTTGATGGTCAGGAGCTAAAATGAGATAATGATGCTTTAGAGTTTGGGGAAGGTGTTCAGATTTTTTGAATACTGCTGCCAAGGAGGTGGGGTTATTCTGAATAACAAATAAGGATCTGACACACATGTGCCCACATACAATTCATACCAGTGCTGTTAGTATTTCAATGACAGGAAGAGTGATGGGGAGTTGGTGTAATGTATGTCCAAAAACATCCAGGCTCAGACAAGTCTTTGTGCAGTCCTGGGTGCCAAATAAATAGTTTGTGATCTGCCTTTGGTCAAGATTCCAGAAGCCAGTAAAATGAGGTGCTAAGGTGTGGCTTGCCACAAAGATGCCAATGGTAGGAACAGGAGAGTTATCTTCTCCTAGCACTTGGGGGCCCAGAAACAACTGAAATGGTATATGTTGGGGATGGAATTGAATGCATCAAGAGAGAAAGGAGGAGATGCTGGACTTCATTTTGTAGCTATAAGGAGTCAGTGGTTGGGGGGAAACAACAGGATCAATTTTTTGTTTTGTTTTTTAGAAATAACACAATGTAGAAGACAGATTTCCATATCTATACTGTCCTCTTTCAAATATTTTTCCCGTCTTATTTTAATATTTTTTCTTTTATTCTAATTCTGCAGAAAATTGTAATTAGAATTAGAAATTCTAGTTCCACATACTGAAAGTTATTCCCATAAGATGTGTTCCAAAAGCTCCAGTGGTAGAGCCCAGAGATTGCAATGATCTCAGGTATTTGAAGTTGTTGAGAGATACTTAATAGGAGTATCAAGAAGTAAGAAACAAACTCCATCTTCCAAAGCTCACAGACAATACATCCTCATTATGAAGAAGGAAAAAATGTACACCTGCATAATCAGCAGGAAAGAAATCACAAACTGCATTTAGCTGGGATAGAGTGTGAGATTACCCTGCATGTAAACCCAAGGATTCACACACACTGGAGATGCTTATCTGAGCTTGCTGATGTGATAATAAGCTAGAGCTGTTTTAACTATTTTTTGTTTTCTGTAAGACAATTTTCCTGCTGACGAGAGGGCTTAGCAGTTCCACAAAAAAAAACACAAAAAACAAAAAACACTCTTCAGAATTCACCAGTCTTTCTCACACTGCCAAATCAATGTTTTCCTGTTCTCGCCTTACCTGACCTCATTGATCACTGTTGACCGTACCCCTGCAAAGTTACCCTTTCACAAGCCTCTCTCGTATACTTCTCTGATATTTTTTGACAATGTTTTATTATTACTACCTCTTATAAAGGCTTCTTTTCCCATACCTTCACCATCTTGTCCTCAGCCTTCTCTATTTTCTGAACTCTTCATGACTCCAACTACGGTGTTAATTAATCCAGAACACCATAAACACAAGACCCCCATACCTTTGCTCATGTTCCCTCCTCTGTCTGAAACTCCCTGTCTTCCCCATTCTTTTCTTTCTGTAGAAACCACTCCCTTGGATGTCCAGGTTAGGTGTTAACATTGTGTGTCTGTACTTAGCTCTTGGCAGGCTAGTCTAGTGGATCCTTAGCTGGGAGAGCTTGCCTCTGTTCCATATGGTCCCTCATGTTCCAAAAGGCTATCCCAGGCTTGTTCCCATGGTGACAGCAAGATTCCAAAAATGAAAGTGGAAGTGCAAATGGCTCCTGTCACCTAAGCTCAGAATTGATAAACTGTCTCTACTGATACAAGTCACAGAGCCACCCAAATTGAAGGGGTAGAAAAATAAACTGTAGTTCTGCATGAATTACAAGGACATGGACACAGGGAGGAAATAAATTTGCATCCATTTTTGCAACATAGCACATTTCCACTAGAGAATAACTGGCTGTGTTCTCACTGCAATATTGTTCAAACCCCAAGTGCGGTATTATCTTATTCACTTAATTATATATGCCCATTTCCCTATAGTTGGAGATCCTATTTGAATGCAGGAAACATATTTTATTGATTTTTGTATTTCTAGCACAAGTTCTGATACCTAGTAAGTGCTCAATGTGAACTTACTAAAGGCTGATCCAGAATAAATGGATGACCTTCTCCATCTTATGATAGCTTCTATAATTAACTGGAATTTTTTTGCAGAGTTAATAGTGGTCAGTTTCTGGTCAACTGGAAAAACAATGTCAAAATCTTAATTCCATGTTCTTAGATTCCTTGAATTTTACCATCTTTGTTCACAACAGTGTTTCTCAAATTTAAAAATTCTGGGCCCCTTTCAAATAAGAAATATTCTAGTGGACTAAAATGTTGATGTGAATTAGTGGTATTCTGACACTCAACATACAAAAACATAAAATTGGGTATAATTCTTTTTTTTATTTGTTAGCCACTGTATAGCACATCAGTTTTTGATGTAGTGTTCAATGAATCATTAGTTGTGTACAGCACCCAGCGCTCATCACAGCACATGCCCTCCTTAATGCCCATCACCCTGTTACCCTATCCCTCCACCCCCTCCCCTCTGAAACCCTCAGTTTGTTTCCTGAGATTTATTTATTTGACAGAGAGAGAGAGAGAAAGCAGGGGGAGCAGCAGGCAGAGAGGGAGGGAGATGCAGGTTCCCTGCTGAGCAGAGATCCCAGCATGGGACTCAATCCCAGGACCCTGAGATCATGACCTGAGCTGAAGGCAGATGCGTAACCAACGGAGCCACCCAGGTGCCCCTAAAATTGGGTATAATTCTTATAGCTCTTAAACAACATAAAACCAAAACAAATTAAATATAAAACAAAACTACAAAACTGATAAAATTCCTATTAACATTATTTAATGTAACAGATAATCTTAATTGCTTAAAATAAATCTGCTTATAACAAGAAGAGGCATTGATCTGTTACTGTCCAGGTTCATTCGAGTTGGGATGCCTACAATTAATGCTACAGAGGCATATACCTTTGTCTATAAACTCAGGCGTACCTAAAAATCATTTTCTTCATTATTTCCATGACTCAGTTCAATTTCTCTTTTTAGCTATCATCTTCCATGACAATAGAAAATCTCAGAGTTAATTTACAGTTTGCCTTGCTTCTCCTCATGATTGCACCTAAGTTTTGTGGTTCTTAGATGGTACCAAAGCATATGACAAAAAGATAGGGATTTTGTGGGATAGGGAAGGTAACTATCTGATATTCAAATCCTCTGTCCACACTCGTGTTTGTGGACAAGTCCATTGGTAGCACATGTGGGTCCCCAGGAAGAGTGCTCTTGTTTCTGTCATTTTGTTCTTTCAGCCTTCCAGCACCTTCCTCCATATCTATGCCTGGCTGAAGCTCGGGAAACCCCACTGTACTGTCAACAACTCCATTTTCCAGCTATACTCAACAGTCAAAACCTATGTGGGTTTTGCCACCTCTATTAGACTCTAACCCTGGGAGCAATGCTCAGATACCATCTACTCTTGAGTCCCCCCAAATATATGTAAAGGTTTTCCACCTCCTACATGTTCTATTTGTAACTAGGATGTAAAATAAAGTCCAAGTAGGATAGAACTCTGCTAGCATCTCTTCTGTAAACAGTATGGACAGAAAGAATTTGTTAGGAGACTTCCAGTCCAAGATGGTGATGAATGAAGACTCCAAACTTACCTCCTTCATGGAACACACCAAATATATGGAACACACCCCTATGTACAGAGCAATTCCCCTTGAGGAACTATGGGCTGACTGAACAGCTTCTGTACAACAAAAGATATAACAGTAAAAGAGAAGAAAGACAGAGACAAGGTAACAAAGGGAACCTCCAGCCTGCAGTGGGTAAAGGGATAGTACTGAGGGACTAGGAACACATTCCCCTGTCCTTAGGCATAGGAAAAAAAAAAAAAAGCCATGGTTTAAAAGAGCAAACTAGCATATAAAAGACCCAGGCTTAAAACTCTGCCATGTGGTGACAGAGCTGAGTGAATTCTCTCTGGGTCAGAGGGACTGGAGCACAACATGGTTTATGCTACCCTTCCACCTTGAAAGCACAGACCAGAGTAGGGTCAGGTTGCCTTAACCAGCTTGCCACCTCAGTGAGCCCTAGGTTCATTAGCCCACTCCAGCCCTGGTCATGCTGGGGCACAGAAAAAAAGCTGTGATTTAACTAGCATAAAAAAGGGTCAGCCCTAGAAGTCTGCCAAATGGAGAGGGGATCTGTTGGAATGCTCTCCAAGTGAGAGGGGCTGGTAGACACAATTTACACTAACCCCCCACCCTAATAAATTGAACAGGAGCAGAGTTCACACACACTAGCCAACCTACTACCTCAATAAGCCCCAGGTCCCATAGCCCACACCAGCCCTGGTCACCCTGGGGCACAAAAGAAAAGCCATGGTTTAAAAGAACAGCTTTGGTTTCCCAGTGTATAGCAAAGATATGTTTTACACTATACTGTAGTCCATTAAGTGTGCAATATCATTATGTCTAAAAACACAAAGTACATACCTTAATTAAAAAACACTAACTGAGGGTTCTAGAGGGGAGGGGGGTGGGGGATGGGTTAGCCTGGTGATGGGTATTAAAGAAGGCATGTTCTGCACGGAGCACTGGGTATTACACGCAAACAATGAATCATGGAACACTACATGAAAAACTAATGATGTAATGTATGGTGATTAACATAACATAATAAAAAAAACAAAAAACAAATAAAATTAATAAAAAATAAAAGAACAGCTAGCATATTAAAAAAAGCCAGTCCTAGACCTCTGCCAAACAGTGTGTATGTGTGTGTCAGAGGGAGGTGCTTCTGAAACACTCTGGGTGGGAGGGGTTGATGGACATGGTCTACACTCCATTACCCACCTTGAAAGCACAAACAATGCACAGTCTGAACATCCTAACCGGCCTGCCTCCTCAGTGAGCCTCAGAACCCTAGACCACACCAGCCCTGGCAATCCCACCAAGGCAGCCATAAGGCAATACACACCAGAACACTCCTGATCAGTGCTCACCACAGCTCCAGCCTTCATGCCAATGTGACACAGGTGCAAAACACCTGTGAACCCTCGAGGCCCACACTACTTCAGCTCCAGATGGCTTGCTAGGGCACCCCCAGTGCAGAACACTGCAGAACCTCCTGGCCAATCCAGCTGCTTTGCCTAAGTGCCCACTACATGAAGCACCCAGGGAACCCCAAGCCTGTCCGTGCATCAGTTCCGGCCACCCAGACAGAGCACCCCCTGCACAGAGTGCCCCAGAATACTCCTGCCCAAAGCCTTGGCTCCAGTCATCCAGCCAGGACACCCCTTGCACTAAGCACCCTGGAATACCCAGGCTTGCAACAAATTCAGCTTCATCTGTCTCACCAGGTTGCCCTCAGTGTAGAGAGTCCTACACATCACCTGCCCCACACATCACCTCAGTTATAACCACCCTGCCAGGATACCCTCTGCACAAAGAGCCCCAGGACACCCCAGATAAAACTACTTCAGCTATCCTTCCTAGGTGTTTTCTATGGGTAGAGCCTCAGGACATCCCATCTTTTTTTTTTTTTAATTTTTTTTAAAGATTTTTTATTTATTTATTTGACAGAGACAGCGAGAGAGGGAACACAAGCAGGGGGAGTGGGAGAGGGAGAAGCGGGCCTCCCCTCAAGGAGGGAGCCCGATATGGGACTCGATCCCAGGACCCTGGGATCATGACCTGAGCCGAAGGCAGACGCTTAACGACTGAGCCACCCAGGCACCCAGGACATCCCATCTTGTGCCCACTTTAGCTTTAGCCATCTGCCAAGGCACTCACTGTGTGGAGAGCCCAGGGACCCCAGTCCACACCAACCACAGCTCCAGCCAGCCAGCAAAAGTCACCAACAGAAATAGCTCTATATAAGGGACAACCATACATGAGACCATTCCTTCAAGTTTACGAGAAGTAGCTGTTCAACCTAACCACAGAAACACAGAAAGTCAAGCAAACTGTAGAGACAGAGGAATATGCTCCAAAAGAAAGAATAAGAAAAAAACTACAGGAAAGGAACTGAAAGATAAGAAATACGGCTGGTAAAGAATGTAAGTAATGATTGGAAAGATGCTCACCAGGCTGGAGTGAAGAGACCTTCAATGAAGTGACAGAAAATATTAAGAACCACAGTTGTGTAATACAATAACTGAAATTTAAAAAAATATACTAGAGAGAATCAACAGAAGATTAGCAGATGCAGAAGAACATATCAGCAATCTGGAAGACAGTGATGGAAAGCAACCAAGCTGAACATTAAAAAAGAAAGAAAAACAAGAAGAAAGGAAAAGAACTTTTAAAAATTGAGGCTAGGTTAAGAGTCTGTTGGAGCACTGGGTGTTATACACAACTAATGAATCATTGAACACTACAACAAAAAGTTATGATGTACTATCTATTGGCTAACTGAACATAATGAAAAATTTAAAAATAAATAATACATAAAATAAAATTATATTCAGTAAGTCTCAAAATAGAGTCCCTTGGACAACATCAAGCAAATAAACATATGCATTATATGGGTCCCAGAAAAAGAAGAGAAAAAGAAGGCAGAAAACTTATTTGAAGAAATAATAGCTGAAAACTTCCCTCACCTAGGGAAGGAAATAAACATCCAGGTTCAAGAAGTATAGAGAGCCCCAAACAAGATGAACCTCAGGAGGTCCACAACACAACACATGATAATTAAGTGTCAAAGGTTAAAGATAAAGAGAGAATTGTAAAAGCAGAAATAGGGAATTTACCTACAAGGGAAGCTATCAGCTGATTTTTCAACAGAAACTTTGCGAGCCAAAAGAGAGTAACATGATATATTCAAAGTGCTGAAAGGAAAAAACCTACAACCAAGAATACTCTAAACAGCAAGATTATCATTTAGATTTGAAAGAGAAATGAAGAATTTTCTATACAAACAAAATATAAAGGAGTTTATGATCACTAAACCAGCTATACAGGAAATGTTAAAGGGTCTTCTTTAAGGGGAAAAGAATGGTCATAATTAGACGTGAGAAAACTATGAATAAAAAGATGTAAAATATGACAATATATACATAAAACATGGGGGAGAAAGTAAAAAAAAGAAAATAATGAATATAAGAGAATATTATGACAAATTATATAAGAATGTGTTGGAACTTAAATGACCATTTAATTATTCTCTAATGAAATGAAAACTTCTTGGTAACCACAGACCTAAAACTTATGATAGATACACAAAAAATAAAGAGAAATAAAGCCAACATAGCACTATAGAAACTCATCAATCACAAAGAGAGCAAGAGAAGTAATGGAGAGGAACTACAAAAACACCCACAAAACAAATAACAAAATGGCAATTAGTACATACCTATCAATAATTACCTTATTCTGTGCACACTTACCCCCCCCCAAAAAAATACATGCTTTAAATGTAAATGGCCTAAATGCTCCAAAACATAGAGTGACTGAATGGATAAAAAAAAAAGAAAGAAAGAAAAACAAGAAGAGACCCCAGTCTATATACTGCCTACAGAAGACTCATTTCAGATGTAAAGACACATACAGACTAAAAGTAAAGGGATGAGAAAACATTTAGCATGATATAGAAGTAGAAAAAAAGCTGGGGCAGCAATACTTATATCACACAAAATAGACTTTAAAACAGACTGTAATAAGAGACAAAGAAGGACATTACATATGATAAAGGAATCAATCTCACAAGAGGATATAACAATTATATATATCTACCCACCCAATACTGGAGCACCTAAATACATAAAGCAAATATTAACAGACATAAAGAGAGAAATTGATAGTAATCCAATAATAGTCGGGGACTTTATGAACCTACTTACATCAGTGGATAGACCATGTAGGTAGAAAATCCACAAAGAAATGATGTCTTTTAATGCACATTGGACCACAAGAACATAATACACACACACACACACACACACACACACACACACACACATTCCATTCAAAATCAACAAAATACACTTTCGAGTGCACATGGAACATTCTCCAGGATAGATCATATGTTAGGCCACAAAACAAGCCTCAATAAAGTTTTGAAGATTTACTTATTTTTAAAAAGATTTATTTATTTTAGATGGAGAAAGTGTGTAAGTCGGGGGAGAAACAGAGGGAGAGGGAGAGAATCTCAAGCAGACTCCTTGCTGAGAGCAAAGCCTGATGCAGGGCTCAATCTCACGACCCTGAGATTATGACCTGAGCCAAAACCAAGAGTCTGATGTTCAACCAACTAAGCTACCCAATTTTAAAGATAAAACCCCTAAAGTTTTAAAGATATAAATCATACAATGCATCTCTTCCGATTATAATAGTAGAAATCAATGAAACTAGAAATCAATCACAAGGAAAAAACTAGAAAAAACACAACTACATGGAGACTAAACAACATAATACTAAGGAACTAATTAGTCAATAAATCAATCAAAACAATACATGAAGATGAGTGAAAATGAAAACTCAATGGTCCAAAATCTGTGGGATGTAGCAAAGGCAGTTCTAAGAGAAAAATATAGCAAAAGAGGGCTACCTCAAGAAATAAGAAAAAGCTCAAATAAACAATCGACTTTACAGCTAAAGCAACAAGAAAAGAACAAAGCCCAAAGTGAGTAGAAGGAAGGAAATAATAAAGATCAGAATAGATATAAATGACACAGAGGCTAAAAAAACAACAGAAATGAACCAAACCAAGGGCTGTTTCTTTGAAAAGATAAACAAAATGGACAAACTCTTAAGCAGACTCTTTAAGAAAAAAAAAGAAACAACCTAATTAAATCAAAAATGAAAGAGAAGTAACAACTGACACCACAGAAACACAAATTATGACAATACTGTGGAAAATTATAGGCAAAAAAATTATATGCCAACAAATTAGACAACCTAGAAAATAAATACCTAGAAACATGCAATCTTACAAAATTGAATCAGGAAAAATTATGAAATTTGATCAGACCAATTATTAGTAACAAAATTGAATCAATAATTAAAAAAACTACCAAAAGCTAAAAGTCTGGGGCCAGCAGATGGTCTCACAGATGAATTCTCCAAATATTTAGAGAAGAGTTAATGTGATACAACACATCAACAAATCAAACGATAAAAATCAGGTTATCATATCAATAGGTACAGAAAAATCATTTGATGAAATTCAACATCTGTTCATGATAGATTCTCAACAATGTGAGATTAGAGAGAACATACCTCAACATAATAAAGGCCATATATGAAAAACCCACAGCTAACTTCATGCTTAATGGTGGAAAACAGAGCTTTTCCTCTAATGTCAGGAAGAAAACAAAGATGCCCACTCTCACCACTCTTATTCAACATAGTACTGGAAGTCACAGCCACAGCAATCAGACAAGAAAAAGAAATATAAGGCATCCAAATTGTTAAGGAAGAAGTAAAACTTACACTATTTGCAGATGACATGATACTATACACAGAAAATCCTAAAGACTCTACCAAAAACACTACTAAAAGTAATAAATGAATTCAGTAAAGTTTCAGAATACAAAATTAATATATAGAATTGATAGCATTTCTATACACTAATAATGAAGTAGCAGAAAGGAAAATTAAGAAAACAATCCCATTTACAACTACACTAAAAAGAATACCTATGAATAATCTTAACCAGGAGGTAAAATACCTGTACTCTTAAAACTATAAAACATTGATGAAGAAATTGAAGATGACATAAATAAATGGTCTTGGATTGAAAGAATTAATTGGATTAAGTTGTTAAATTTCACAACCCAGTTAAACTGTTAACTTAGATTGTTCAAATGTCCATACTACCCAGAGCCAACTTCAGGTTCAGTGCAATCCTTTTATTTATTTATTTATTTTAATCAGAGAGAGAGAGAGCATGAGCATGCACAAGTAGGGGGAGTGGCAGGCAGAGGGAGAAGCAGGCGCCCTGCTGAGCAAGGAGCCTGATGTGGGACTTGATCCCAGGACCTCAGGATCTGACCTGAGCCAAAGGCAGCTGCTTAACTGGCTGAGCCACCAATCTCAGGCGTCCCCAGATTCAATGCAATCCTTATCAAAGTAACAGCAGCATTTTTCACAACACTAGAAAATTTGTATGAGACCAAAAGACCCTGAATAACCACAGCTATCTTGAGAAAGAAGAACAAACCTGGAAGTATCACGATTCCAGATTTCAAGACATACTACAAAGCTGTAGTAATCAAAGCAGTATGGTACTGGCACAAAAATTGACACATAGATCAATAGAATAGAGACCCCAGAAATTAAGCCATATTTATATGGTCAATCAATCTATGACAAAGAAGTTAACAATATACAATGAGGAAAAGACAGTCTCTTCAATAAATGATACTGTGAAGACTGGACAGCTACACATACAAAATAATGAAACTGAGCCAATTTTTATACCATACACAAAAACCCAAAATGGATTAAAGACCTAAATGAGAGACCTGAAACCATAAAATTCCTAGAAGAAAACATATGTAGTAATCTCTTAGCAGCTGTAGAAACATTTTTCTATATATGTCTCCTTTAGCAATGGAAATATAAGCAAAAATAAACTATTGGGACTACGCCAAAACAAAAACTTTTTCATTGGAAAGGAAACTGCCAAGAAAATTAAAAGACAACCTACTGAACGGGAGAAGTTATTTGCAAATGATATAACCAATAAGGGGTTAACATCCAAAATATATAAAGAACCCCACAAAATAATAATAATCCCATTAAAATGGGCAAAGAACCTAAACATTTTCCCAAAGGAGACACACATGGCCAGCCTGAAAAGATGCTCACCATCATTCATCATCAAGGAAATGCAAATCAAAACCACAATAAGATATCAACTTACACCTGTCAGAATGGCTAAAATGAAAAAGTCAAAGAAATACAAGTGTTGGTGGAAATACGGAGACAAAGTAAACCTCATGCACTGTTGGTGGGAATGTAAACAGATACAGCCACCATGGAAAACAGTATGGAGGTTCCTCAAAAAATTAAATATAGAAATAACATACAATCCATTACTGGGTATTTACCTAAGAAAATGAAAACATTAATTTGAAAAGATATATGCACCCTATGTTTATTGCATCGTAATTTGCAGTAGCACATGAGCAACCTAAGTGTCCATCTAAAATAGCAGATTAAAAAGATGTGGCATACACACACACACACAGGATATTACACAGCCATAAAAAGGGGTGAAAGCGTGTCATTTGCCACAATATGGATGGACCTGGAGGGTATTATGTTAAATGAAATAAGTCAGACAAGAAAGACAAATACCATATAATTTCACTCATATGTGGAATAAAAAATATTAGTAAAAATAATCAAACCTAGAAATACAGAAAACAAACTGATGGTTGCCAGAGGGGAAGAGCTGGGGGGATGGGCAAAATGGGTGAAGGGAAGTAGGAGATACAGGCTAGCAGTTATGGAATGAATAAGTCACAGGAATAAAAGGCACAGCATAAGGAAAAAGTCAATGATATTGTAATAGTGCTGTAGGGTGACAAATGGTAGCTGCAGTTGTGGTGAGCATAGCATAATGTATAAATTTGTCAAATCACTGTTGTACACCTGAAACTCATGTTTGTTAACTATACTCAAATGAGATTTTTTTATAATTGGTCAATATTTTTTTTAAAGATTTTATTTATTTATTTGAGAGAGAGAGAGAATGAGAGAGAGAAAGCACATGAGAGGGGGGAGGGTCAGAGGGAAAAGCAGACTCCCTGCCGAGCAGGGAGCCCGATGCGGGACTCGATCCAGGGACTCCAGGATCATGACCTGAGCCGAAGGCAGTCGCTCAACCAACTGAGCCACCCAGGCGCCCTGGTCAATATTTTTTAATGTTATTGGGTTACATTGCCACGTGCTGTATGACAAGTCAATTCTTCCACCACATTTATCTACTCAAATTCTTACTTAAGCACACCGTAGCATCATTTGGCTCTCACTTAATATGAACATTTCATTTTCATTTTTAATCTACCCATTTTTCTGACTGATAGCAAATCCAGGTACTGAAATGAAGGACATATTCTGTCTTCTTTCCATTTAATATTGTGGCCATACAAATAATTCAAAATATCTGTTAGTTGAGGTGGAGGTGTGGTTAGTTTGTCATCATAGTGAAAACACAGTATCTGTGGTACCTGGATGGCTCAGTTGGTTAAGCATCTGACTCTTGATTTCAGCTCAGGTCATGATCTCAGGGTTGTGAGATCAAGCCCTGTGTCTGGCTCCACACTGGGGCTGGAGTCTGCTCAAGATTCTCTCTCTCCCTCTGCCCCTCCTTGCCCTGTTTGCATGCTCTCTCTCTCTAAAAAAAATAAAACCAAATCCCAAGCCCTCCCTTCCCCCCGCCACACACACAAAAAAAACAACCAAAAAAAAAAAAAAAAAAAACCCATAGGATCTGAAAATTCTTTCATAGAACTTTTAGGCACTCAAGCTATACATCCTAAGGTCTCTGGGGTCTGGGAACCCCAGTTTGAAAACACTGTGTTACAACAAACTTCTCTTCTTTCCAACTCACTTTCCTGACAAGAGGTAAGTCCAAGCAAATGGTTTTGAATTGATTATCTTTTAGTTTTACTTTCAGATGTCACTGGACGTATCTTACCACCAGTGAGAGACCCCTCCAAATATCACTACCACATACCTTACTTGTGGGAAAGGCCATTCTTGTGTCCTCCAAACCCACCTGGTGCTCCTGATTTCTCTCTTTGCCTCTGCCTAGGAAGTAGCATATTTACCTCCTCTCTCCATGCAGTACAAATTCTTATTAATTCAGCCTCCCATTTTTTTGGTGTTGTTCCTTAGTGGTTTTTTTTTTTAATCCATTTTTTACCTTCTATCAATTACATTTTTTTTTTAGCTCAAATCGCCATTCCCAACAATTAGAAATTTTGGTTAAGGATCTGGAAATGTATGGCCAATATGCACCAAAGTGAACCTGTGATTAGCACTCACTGGTGCATACAAGGGAAAATATTGTTTTGGGGTAAATAACACTAATTACAGCCTAGTTATCATTCCTTAATCTAACTGCTGCTTAACTAATTAAAATCCCTTCTCCCAAGTTCTGACATGGTATGTAACATACTCAAGAAGTAAAGCAGAGATTGTCCTTTATCTTACCCGTGCACCTTGAGCACAAGAATCAGGCTAAAGTTACTTGTTGCATTCTTCTCAACCAGGTATCTATTGATAACAATGCCAAAAGGTGGGTATTCTTTAACTTGGATCTGCATAAAGATAACAAAAACTTAGTTACAGATTACTGACCTCATATCATGGGATGAGATTCATTTTTCCATTCATTTCTTCAACATTTATTAAGCACCAAGTATATGCTTAATAGTAATTCCTAGGTATTAAGGTAGTAAAGCTCCACATATTGAAAAAAGCACTCCTGGATTTCACGGGGCTTACAGTATAGAAAACTAGTAGACAAGGTAAGAGAAGGATGTATTCATTAATTTACTAAACATGCGCACACACGCACACACACACACAGAGCATTTACTACATGCCAGTCAGTATTCTAAACCTTTTTAAAATATCAGACCAAGAAAATTTCTTAACAACCCTGTAAAGTAGTTACTATTATCTTCATTTTACCTAGGAAGAAACTGAAGTTCAGAAAGGCGAAGTGTTCTGTCCAAGGCCATAGCACTATTAGTGGAGGAATTGGGATCTGAACCCAGAAAGTGTAGCTCTAGAGTGCTTGCTACATATGCTGCTTCCAAAATACATTTCCTAAGTGTTGTTCACAGAAAGAGTTCCATGGGCCAAGTCATTTTAAGAACACTTCACACTCCTCCTCTCTCTAGGAAATTCATAATGCACATTAGCATATTAACAAATCTAACTATAACAAAACCCATTTAGCTTTGATTAAAACAAAGATGCTCAGTATCGATAATAATCAGGGAAATGCAAATCAAAACCACAATGGGATATAATCTTACACCTTTCAGAATGGCTAGTATCAAAAAGACAAAAAATAACAAGTGTTGGTGAGGACATGGAAAAAAGGAAAACTTTGTGCTCTGTCGGGGTGTTGGAATGCAAATTGGTCTGGTTACTGTGGAAAACAGTATAGAGGTTCCTCAAAAAATTAAAAATAGAATTACTATATGATGTAGTAATTCCACTACTGGGTATTTCCCCAAAGAAAATGAAAACACTAATTCAAAAAGATATGCACCCCTATGTTTATTGCAGCATTATTATAGCCAAGATATGAAAGCAACCCAAGTGTGCATCCAGAGATGAATAAAGGGGAGGTCATATATACAGAGACACACACAATAGACTATTACTCAGCCATAAAAGGGAATGAAAACTTGCCATTTACAACAATATAGATGGACCTAGTGGGTATAATGCTAAGTGAAATAAGTCATACAGAGAAAGATAAATACCATGATTTCACTCATATGTGGGATTTAAGATACAAATGAACAAAGAAAAAAAAGGGAAACAAAAAAAGACTTAAATACAGAGAACAAACTAGTGGTTGCTCGAGGAGAGGTGGGTGGGGATGGGTGAAACAGGTTAAGGGGATTACAGAGTACACTTAACTTGATGAGCACTGAGTAATGTATAGAATTGTTGAATCGTATTGTACACCTGAAACTAATATGACACTATATGTTCATTACACTTTAATAAAAAATACCCAAATGTTTTTACTTTATTTACATCATGAAGACTTCTCAAAAGGCAAGATAATAATCAGAATTAATATTTTTAAGTGACTTCCATGTGCCTAGAGCTGAAAAGCACTGCACCACAACAGTTAAGTAAATAATATCTAAATCTGGAATACCTTGATTTAAACCCCAACACTAACACACTATTAGATGGTCTAGGTTAGGCTCAGTTGGGCTAACAAATAAACCCTAAAATCTCAGAAGTTTGATTCAGTGAGAAATTATTGCTCATCATGTGAAGTACAATGTAATTTATTTCTCATGGAGCCGCTCTTTATGCAGTTCTTCCCTAAGGGATGAGTCAGAGACTCATGTTTCTTTAATCTCACAGCTCTGACTCCTTCAACAAATGACCTCAATGTGGTCATGGAAAGGGAAAAAGCAAGTGTGATGGTTTGTGACTGTGCTTTATAGCCAGGCCTGGAAATAACATACATCATCTCTGTCCACACTTCATCAACTAGAAATCAGTCATATAGCCCCTACCTGACTACAGGGTAGACCAGGAAATGTAACATTTTTGGTGTGCTTTGGAAAGAGTTCGTGGGTTTCAGTGAAATGTAATATTGCTAACCATGTAAACTTGGGCAAGCTATTGAATTCCTTTGTGCCTCAGTTTCCTTGTCTATAAAATAGGTATGTTATCTCATTGGCTTTTTATTAAGGTTAAATGAGTTACTATCTTTAATCATTTAGAATCACATTTTAACCACAGGCATCTGATTCATGTGTGCAATCATATATAATCTTAACTCTGAAGAGCTAATATTATTATCTCCATATTTAGAGAAGAGGAAAGAGAGAGAAACTAGATGACTTGCCTACAATTACACAGTTGCTATATTAGGCAGGATTCTTTAGAGAAACCAAAATAATAGGATTTATATATACAGATATAGAAACAAATCTATTGTAAGACGTTGGCCCATGTGATTATGGAAACTGGTAATTCCAAATGTGCAGTATGAGCCAGCAGGCTTGAGACCCAGAATAATTAATGGTACAAATGAAATCCAAAGGCTGGAAAGCAAAGAATTCCCTCTCATTCAGGAGGTCAATTTTTGTTCACATCAGGCTTTCAGCTAATTAGATGAGGTCTACACACATCATAGAGGACAATCTACTTTACCAATTACAATGTTAATCTCACCTAAAAACATCCTTGCAGAAACACCAGAATATCATTTAACCAAATATCTGGGTACCCTGTGGCCCAGTCAAGTTAACACATAAAATTAACCATCACAGTTGCTAAATGTCAAAACATTCAGAACCTTTCTGAATGTTTCTGATCCATCCATAGTTTCAAGGGACCTGTTGGCCCACATAGAATCTGATCTATAGATAGATGATTCTTTCATCAGTAATTTTTTCTCAATCACTTACACTTTTCAGGGCACAGGAAAGAAAGGGCAAACAAAATGACCCAGACTCTGAACTCATAAAATTTACAGGTAATGGTAAAGTCATTTACCTGTACAACATTTGTGTCATGACACTTCCCTATTGTCACATATATTTACATATACATACACACATGCACAGTCACATTCTAGTGGGGATCTGACTGGTACTTCCTGTTGAGTGTCTCAGAAATTCCCCAACAGCCCCAAAGGCTCAAACACCACATGAAATATAATGGCAAAGAAGGCATTTGGTTCATTCTTGGGGGGAACAAGGTTGGTTTCCATGTACCTGTTCAAGCCTGAAAGGTCACATTTTGGTCTTTATCACTGCTTGGTATAACCAAAAATTTCCTAAACTGAGCACACTTAGAAACTGAGAACTTCAAAGGTCTCTAGGCCTATCTGATACCAGACTGATCGGCATTTACTCCCTTATGTTTATTTTACCTCTTAGAGCCAAACGGTACCCCAAAGTGTACAAAATGAATTCTATCATTACCCTGGTAAGCAAGGGAAAGACAAGTCATTTTCAATCTAAAACTTTGCAATTGAAAGAACTGATCAGAAGCACTTTTAATCTAATAAAAAACTATGCCTCATATATGTGTTTGCATCATCTCTGATGTAAACTCAAATCTAGAAAAGGAGAACCTTGTCCAACTTGCTTTTATAGGCAAAGCACAACTCTAAGAAGAAAGAAAATACAGTTGATTCAGAATCAACAAACGTTAGTGGACATCTACAATGTGAACAGACGTTGTATTTTCCAGTATAAGGATTAGGATACATCATCTAGTGCATAACTAATTTGAATTAAAAATTTATGTGACAATCTTTTTTATTTTTATTATTTTATTATGTTATGTTAATCACCATACAATACATCATTGGTTTTTGATGTAATGATTGTTTTGATATAAACACCCAGTGCTCCATGCAGTACGTGCCCTCCTTAATACCCATCACCGGGCTGACCCATCCCCCCACCCCCCTCCCCTCTAAAATCCTCAGTTTGTTTCTCAGAGTCCATAGTCTCTCATGGTTTCTCTCCCCCTCCAATTCCTCCCCTTCATTTTTCCCTTCCTTCTCCTAATGTCCTCCATGCTATTCCTTATGTGCCACAAATAAGTAAGACGCTATGATAATTGACGTTCTCTGCTTGACTTTTTTCACTTAGCATTATCTCCTCCAGTCCCATCCATATTGACGTAAAAGTTGGGTATTCATCCTTTCTGATGGCTGAGTAATATTCCATTGTATATATGGACCACATCTCCTTTATCCATTCATCTGTTGAAGGGCATCTCGGCTCTTTCCACAGTTTGGCTATTGTGGACATTGCTGCTATGGACATTGGGGTGCATATGGCCCTTCTTTTCACTACATCTGTGTCTTTGGGGTAAATACCCAGGAGCGCAATTGCTGGGTCATAGGGTAGCTCTATTTTTAATTTTTTGAGGCACTTCCACACTGTTTTCCAAAGTGGCTGCACCAACTTGCATTCCCACCAACAGTGTAAGAGGGTTCCCCTTTCTCCACAACCTCTCCAACATTTGTTGTTTCTTGCCTTGTCAATTTTTGCCATTCTAACTGGTGTAAGGTGGTATCTCAATGTGGTTTTGATTTGAATTTCCCTGATGGCTAATGATGATGAATATTTTTCATGTGTCTGTTAGCCATTTGTATGTCTTCTTCAGAGAAGCGTCTTTTCATGTCTTCTGCCCATTTTATGACTTGATTATTTGTTTTTGGGGTGTTGAGTTTGAGAAGTTCTTTATAGATCTTGGATACCAGCCCTTTATCTGTAGTGTCATTTGCAAAAATATTCTCCCATTCTGTGTGTTGCCTCTTTGTTTTGTTGACTGTTTCCTTTGCTGGGCAGAAGATTTTATCTTGATGAAGTCCCAAAAGTTCATTTTTGCTTTTGTTTCACTAGCTTTTGGAGATGTCTCAAGAAAGAAGTTGCTGTGGCCGATGTCAAAGAGGTTATTGCCCATGTTCTTCTCTAGGATTTTGATGGATTCTGTCTCACATTGAGGGCTTTCATCCATTTTGAGTTTATTGTTGTGTGTGGTGTTAGAGAATGGTCGAGTTTCATTCTTCTGCATGTGGCTGTCCAATTTTCCCAGCACCATTTATTGAAGAGACTGTCTTTTTTCCATTGCATATTTTTTCCTGCTTTGTCAAAGATTATTTGACCATAGAGTTGAGGGTCCATATCTGGGCTCTCTATTCTGTTCCATTGGTCTATATGTCTGTTTTTGTGCCAGCACCATGCTGTCTTGGTGATCACTGCTTTGTACTATAGCTTGAAATCGGGCAACGTGATGCCCCCAGCTTTGTTTTTCTTTTTCAACATTTCCTTGGCATTTCGGGGTCTTTTCTGATTCCATACAAATTTTAGGATTGTTTGTTCCAGCACTTTGAAAAAAGCCATTGGAATTTTGATCGGTATGGCATTGAAAGTATAGAGTGCTCTGGGTAGCATAGACATTTTAACAATATTTATCCTTCCGATCCATGAGCATGGAATGTTTTTCCATCTTTTTGTGTCTTCTTCGAGTTCTTTCATGAGTGTTCTGTAGTTCCTAGAGTATAGATCCTTTACCTCTTTGGTTAGGTTTATTCTGAGGTATCTTCTGGTTTTTGGTGCTATTGTAAATGGAATCGTTTCTCTAATTTCTCTTTCTACGGTTGCATTGTTAGTGTATAAGAAAGCAACTGATTTCTGTGCATTGATTTTGTATCCTGCCATGTTACTGAATTGCTGTATGAGTTCTAGTAATTTGGGGGTGGAGTCTTTTGGGTTTTCCACAGAAAGTATCATGTCATCTGCGAAAAGAGAGAGTTTGACTTCTTCTTTGCCAATTTGAATACATTTGATTTCTTTTTGTTGTCTGATTGCTGTTGCTAGGACTTCTGTTACTATGATGAACAATAGTGGCAAGAGTGGGCATCCTTGACGTGTTCCTGATCTTAAGGGAAAGGCGCTCAGGTTTTTCCCATTGAGGATGATATTCACTGTGGGTTTTTCATAAGTGGATTTTATGAACTTGAGGAATGTTCCCTCTATCCCTGTACTCTGAAGAATTTTAATCAGGAGAGGGTGTTGTATTTTGTCAAATGCTTTTTCTGCATCAATTGAGAGGACCATATGGTTCTTCTCTCTCCTCTTATTAATGTGTTCTATCACATTGATTGATTTGCAAATGTTGAACCACCCTTGCATCCCGGGGATAAATCCCACTTGGTCGTGGTGGATGATCCTTTTAATGTATTGTTGGATTCTATTAGCTAGGATTTTCTTTAGGATTTTGGAACCCATATTCATCAGGGATATCAGTCTGAAATTCTCCCTTTTCATGGTGTCTTTGCCTGGTTTGGGGATTAAGGTAATGCTGGCCTCATAGAATGAGTCTGGAAGCTTTCCTTCTGTTTCTATTTTTTGAAACACCTTCAGGAGAATAGGTATTATTTCTTCTTTGGATGTTTGGTAGAATTCCCCAGGGAATCTATCAGGCCCTGGACTCTTGTTTTTTGGGAGGTTTTTGATCATTGCTTCAATCTCGTTACTGGTTATTGGCCTATTCAGGTTGTCAATTTCTTCCTGTTTCAGTCTTGGCAGTTTATAGGTTTCCAGGAAGGCATCCATTTCATCCAGGTTGCTCAGTTTATTGGCATATAGTTGTTGATAATAATTTCTAATAATTGTTTCTATTTCCTTGGTGTTAGTCGTGATCTCTCCCCTTTCATTCATAATTTTATTAATTTGGATCCTTTCTCTTTTCTTTTGGATAAGTCTGGCCAGTGGTTTATCGATCTTATTAATTCTTTCAAAGAACCAGCTTCTAGTTTCGTTGATCTGCTCTACTATGTTTCTGGTTTCTAACTCATTGATCTTTGCTCTAATCTTAATTATTTTTCTTCTAATGCATGGCTTAGGCATCATTTGTTGCTTTTTCTCTAGTTCTTTAAGGTGTAGAGTTAGTTGGTGAATTCGGGATTTTTCTATTTTTTTGAGTGAGGCTTGGATGGCTATTATTTCCCCCCTAGGACCACCTTTGCAGTATCCCATAGGTTTTGGACTGACGTGTTTTCGTTCTCACTGATTTCCATGAATTGTTTAAGTTCTTCTTTGATTTCCTGGTTGACCCAAACATTCTTGAGTAGAGTGGTCTGTAGCTTCCAAGTGTTTGAATTTCTGCCAAATTTTTCTTGTGATTGAGTTCCAGTGTTAAAGCGTTATGGTCTGAGAATATGCAGGAATAATCTCAATATTTTGGTATCAGTTGAGACCTGATTTGTGACCCAGTACGTCTATTCTGGAGAAAGTTCCATGTGCACTTGAGAAGAATGAATATTCTGCTGTTTTAGGATGGAATGTTCTGTATATATCTCTGAGGTCCATCTGGTCCAGTGTGTCATTCAAATCTCTTGTTTCTTTGTTGATTTTCTGCTTAGATGATCTGTCTCTTGCTGAGAGTGGAGTATTGAGGTCTCCTACAATTAATGTCTTATCAATATGACTCTTTATTTTGGTTAACAGTTGGCTTATGTAGATGGCTGCTCCCATGTTGAGGGCATAGATATTTACAGTTGTTAGATCTGCTTGTTGGAGAGACCTTTTAAGAATGATATAGTGTCATTCTGTGTCTCTAACTACAGTCTTTAGTTTAAAATCGAATTTGTCTGATAAAAGAATTGCTACCCCAGCTTTCTTTTGAGGTGTTGTTGGCATGGAAGATGGAACTCCATCCCTTCACTTTCAGTCTGGATGTATCTTTAGGTTCAAAATGAGTCTCTTGTAGACAGCCTATGGATGGGCCCTTTTTTTCCAATCTGTAACCCTGTGCCATTTTATGGGAGCGTTTAGGCCATTCACATTGAGAGTGATTATTGAAAGATACGAATTTATTGTCATCATGTTGCCTGTGAAGACCTTGTTTTTATAGATTGTCCCTGTAAATTTGTTATATATCACTCTTGGGGTCTTTCTCCTTTTATAGAATCCCCCTTATTTCTTACAGGGCCGGCTTAGTGGTCACATATTCTTTCAGTTTCTGCCGGTCCTGGAAGCTCTGCATCTCTCCATCCATTCTAAATGACAGCCTTGCTGGATAAAGTATTCTTGGATGCATGTTCCTCTCATTTAGTACACTGAACATGTCTTGCCAGGCCTTTCTGGCTTGCCAGGTCTCTGTGGATAGGTCTGACGTTATTCTGATGTTCCTCCCTCTGTATGTAAGGAATCTCTTCTCCCTAACTGCTCTTAAAATTGTTTCCTTGGTTCTAAGATTTGTGAGTTTATTGCTTTTTCTCTATTTACATGCCAGGGTGTTGGCCTGTTTTCCCTGATCTTGGGAGGCGGTCCTCTCTGCCTCTAGGTCACAAATGTTTGTTTCATTCCCCAGACTGGGGAAGTTCTCAAGTATGATTTGCTCAAATATATCTTCCAGTCCTCTCTCTCTCTCCACCCCCTCTGGGATTCCAATAATTCTGACATTGGAATGTTTCATGGTGTCACTTATTTCTCTGATTCTATTTTCATGGATTCTGAGTTGTTTTTCCCTGGCCTCCTCTTTTCCCTTTTTATCTGTTAAATGGTCTTCCAGGTAACTAATTCGTTCTTCTGCCTCACTTACCCTAGCTGTTTCCAGATTATCTAGATTAGATTGGATCTCATTGATAGCATTTTTAAATTCTGCCAATTCAGCTTTTGTTTCTGCCCTTAGAGACTCTGTGTTGCCATTAATCTATTTCTCCATTCTAGCTATTGTCCTCACAGTTGCTAGCCTGAATTCCATCTCTGACATCTTGGTTATATCTGTATCTGTTTGTAAATCTGTGGCATAAGTAATAATCTCTGAGTCTTTCCTATTTTGGGAGTTCCTCCTCCTAGTCATTCTGTTGAGGGGTGGTGAGGGAATGTATAGAGTCCAAATTATTGACCACAACCCAAGCAAGGTGCACCTGTTTTCTAGGGACCTTAGGGTTGCTGGCCTCTTGTTCTCCCAGCCTGTCTGCTGGGGGAGGGGCCTGCCACGCTGTTACTCAGGCAACCCTGTTTTGGGCAGAGTTGCCCTGCCCCCTGTGGCAGGGGATGGGCTCAGTGAAAACTGGTTTTGAGGGGCTTTTGTTCTCTGGTGCCTTTCCCTGGCAGCTTTCTGTGTCTTTTCCAAGAGTCAGAGCAGAAGAAACCATTTCCAACCCTCTGCCTCAGAGCGCAGAGATCGCAGTCTGTTCTTTAGTGAGCTCTCCAAGCTACACTATCTCCGTTTCTGTCTGTGCTGCTATAAACTGCCCTCCTGGGTTGTGCGCCCCTCCATAGTGCTCCCAGTCCTCACCTCCAGGTCAGGGCATGTTTCTGCCCTTTGTGCTTCTAAAACCGCCAGCCACTCCCAGTTCGCATGCGGGGCCTCGCCACTCTGGTTTCCGTCTAAAGTCCTTTCCCCGCCGCTACCGGTCTGCGAGTCTGTGCCCCGTCCCCAGCACGTGAGGCTATCGCTCACCAGCGTTGTCGATCCCTACAGCCAGGCTTTCTCCCGCTGCCATTTATCCTCCTATATCTACCCACAGAATCATGGCTCCCTGCTTTGTACCTCGAAACCAACTGCCTCTGATATTCTGTTTGTAGAGATCCAGATCTAACTTCTTACATCTCAGGCTGATTTCGTGGGTGTTCAGAATGGGCTGGTAGATATCCAGCTCAATTCTGGGGACTGGTTGGAATAGGGTCCCCTACTCCTCTGCAATCTTTCCCTGACAAATCAATTTATGTGAAAATCTTACAAATGAAGAAAAAGGGTTTGCCTATGGTTTCACATTTAATGAAGTGCTATTATTGAAAAGGGGAAAAAAGAATACATAAAACGAGACTGTTTCAGAAAACCCTAAATAGTCTCTAATACTATGGTCTCTTCTAGGCACTTAATGTATGGTGTCTCAACTCATTTTGAGATTAGTTAAAAAAATTAATGATTCATGAAAAGATTAAATAGGATTAATAAATGATATGAAAGAATCCAATTCAACAGACATTTACTGAGCACTTAACTACAAGTCAGCTAATAAGAAGTATATAAAAATGGGCAAACAGACTCTAACCTCAAACAGTTTAAAATCAAATGATAGGACACACTCAAGTCATTACAGGGACATGAGGCAGATTATGGTGAGTGCCCTTAGAAATATCCCCAATTTGGACAACAATCTTTCCTGGTAGATTTGGGGAGCTACACTTGTTGCTGCTTTAACAATTCCCCAACATTCAGATCACAGATCAGGAAAATTCTAAGTGAAACAGGTTTATTAAAAATTTTTACAAAAAAAAAAAAGATTTTTACACAGACTCTTTCGATGTTAGATTCAGAGTGTGACACTTAAACTCCATTGTTCTTGTGCCCAAGTTAACAGAACTGGGTTACAGATCATTGTTCAAGTTCATTTGATGAACTACTCCCCTCCTCCATCCTCTAAGCTGATCAAGGTTGTCCTGCACTAAATGATCATCTAGAGTGGTCACCATAAAACTCATCCTTTCTTACCTTCTACCTGTTAATTATCAATGGGGGACAGGTCATGAGAACAGGTCGTGGTAGTTTAAGTAGTGGTAGCTTGTGAGGATGAACACAAACAATGCTAGAGTCCATGGGCTTTGCTGTACCCATACTAGAGTTGAGTGTAAATGTGGAGTCTGGAGTTCCTTGTCCAGCAAGGGCCAAAGAAGGATGTGTAAAATGCCTGTGAGTTAAGCAAAGGGAAACAACAAAGTTTTTGTGAAGCAGATGGCATTTGAGAAGGTGTTGAAAAGTTGGTAGGATTGGGGTGAGGGCATGTTGGAGGAGGAGTGCTTTCTAGGCAGAGAGAAGGGCCAGCGAAGCAGCAGAAGCAGGAAAACATGACCAAGGAATTGTAAACAGACTCTTCAAAATAAAATTTAAGTTACCAAAAAAAAAAAAGGAAAAAACAAGTAAAACTAGAAACATTGACTCAAGCACCATTCTACAGGGCTTCATACTCAATTTAAAGGTTTTATACCTAATTTTGTGTGAAACTGTGCATCTTAGCCCACAGACTTCCATACGTAAGCAATATAACTTGATTTCAATCATTCAACTTCATTTCTAATTTAAGCCCCACTCTCCTGAGCTGGCCAGAGATTTGAATCTTTTTTTTTTTTTCAGTGTTCCTCCCCTTTACTCTCCCTGAGAGGGTGAGTTCAGGGTTTGCATCATGCCCAGGCATTGGGAAGGCACTGGACTACTGGCTCCTTGAGTCTCCTGTCCAGTTTATTACTAAGATGTTCCTTCCTAGCTTGCCAGCCCCTGAGGTTCCTTCAAAAGACTGATTATTGCCGTATCTGTCTAATATAACATATGGCCACCCCTACCACTCCATATCCCCAGCAGTGATGCTGAGAAGTCAAGGTTCCCTCTCTCTAGAAGTTCACAAACTTCTCTGAGTCTTTGCAACTACTGGTAGCACTAGTTGGAAAGTGGAGCATGTCCTTACTACTACCACCATCACCATACATCTCTTCCCTCTAGCCCAGATTGGAATTACTCTTTAGTCTGGGACAATCTTGACTCCTCCACATTTTTGACCAGGAAACCATTAACAGCCTGAGCTCTCTATATCCTAGGGCTTTGGGTTTGGGGGGAAAAATATGGAAGACTCCCTGGTTATTTCTGTTTTTAGTTTTCCCTCATCTCTGCCCTGAGACAATGAGCAAGAGGACTGGTTAAGTGATGGAATGAGGAAAAAGAAGAAATCAAGGGAAAGAAAAAAATATTTAATATATAAAAATATTATTCCATTAAATATATATGCAGTGGAGGAGTGGGAGTCATTGTGGGTTTATTTTTTTAAAAAGATTTTATTTATTTATTTGTCAGAGAGAGAGCACAAGCAGGGGGAGCAGCAGGCAGAGGGAGAAGCAGACTTCCCGCTGAGCAAGGAGCCCAACTCTGGATTCAATCCCAGGACCCTGAGATCATGACCTGAGCCAAAGGCAGATGCTTAAGCAACTGAGCCACCCAGGCGTCCCATCATTGTGGGTTTAAAGAGCATTATAATAATCATTCTGAAAGCAAAGTGCAAGATGGCTTGGAGGTAGGTAGAAACAAAAATGTTATAACTGGTTACAGTAAGGCAGGCCAGTGGCAATGAGATGGAAAAGGGAAGACAAATATTTGAGATTCCAAAAAGCTAAAACCATTGGGACTTAGCTCATGACCTAATAAACATGAAGAGATAATAAATGAAGCAGTTATTAACAGGATGGAGGGAACAATGATGGTATTCTGAAGAAGAAAAATCACAAAGTAGGGGGCACCTGGGTGGCTCAGTCATTAAGCCTCAGCCTTCGGCTCAGGTCACGATCCCAGGGTCCTGGGATCGAGCCCCACATCAGGCTCCCTGCTCAGTGGGAAGCCTGCTTCTCCCTCTCCCACTCCCCCTACTTGTGTTCCCTCTCTCGTTGTCTCTCTCTCTCTGTCAAATAAAATCTTTAAAAAAAATCAAAAAGTATAAGAGCTTATTTACAGAAGAAAAGTAAATTCCATTTTGACCATACCCAGTTTTAGATGTCAATATCATCACTCAAAGAGGATTCCCTGGAAGTGTTTGGAAATTAGAATCATGGCTCAGGAGAGACATCGCACAAGGTGCCTCAAATCTCTTATGGAACCAAGTCTTATGTGAATCAACTAATTAATTCCATTCAAACGAATTACAGTGGTCTAGCAGCACAGAAGGGCATCTGTGGTTGTAGGAAATGGTTCTTTGCTCACAGTGATAAGAAGAACACGTAAATTTAGAAGCTGGAAGAAAACAGGAGAAACAAAGAACAGACATTGGAGAGATGAAAGACTTAAGAAGAAGGGGTCTTGTGTCAAGTGCTTCAGAACCCTCTAAGCTGAGAACCAAAGGGAAGTCAAAGAATGTTGTGTGGAGACACACTGCAAGAGATTCAAACTTGCACTTATGGTGTGGAGACCCTCTTTCAGAAAATCTGATGTCAACGGAATGGAAGAAATGAGGTTATAAAACTGACTCAGAAGGAATGATACAATGAAGGAAAGAGAACAACTCCAATTCTTCTTCTACAAATTCTTTGGACCTTAGTTAAACTAGCCCCTACCATATGACTTCAGGATCTTTGGAGACTGTTAACTACCTGGAATGTTCTTTCTTCTGTCCTTCCATCCTTAACCTAAGCATCAGTTTTCTCATTTGAAAATTGGGACTAATAACACCTACCTTAAATGTTATGAAGAAAATAAATCAAGCTGCAAAAGGGCCTAGATCAGAGCCTGACACATAGTAGGGTAGATATATAGCAGTAGTATTTTACTGAGAGTTATACTTAACACAAAAATATAATCCACATGAAACTACCATAGAGCAGTAGAAAACTTTCATGTTGTTAATATTGCAGAGGCTATGATTGGTACAGTGTCAGGTTGCTTATTCCTGTGGGGAGAAAAGAATTTCCTAAAAGCAGAGCCATGCCCAAGGCAGAAATGGTGAGAAATGGACCCGAGGAAGTGACAACTCCAAGAGGTGCTTTTGAGAGGGAGGGATGCCGGGGCAGTTCCTCTTTCATCTCCATTAGCTTCATCAAGCCTCCTCCAGTAATCCTAAGTTACATGAAAACATCAGAATGCATGCTCTGGTCCCCTCTTCCAAAAACTGCAAGAATTTTAATTTGACCTTCCATTTCCAAAATGTTTTGGGAGCACTAGGAAGGAATGTAGCCCAAGTTGATAAGGCCCTGGGCAGGAATTAGAGGAATTATTCCTTGTTCTCCTTCTACCCAGCTGAGAAACCTTGGACCAGTCATTTGGTACTCAATTTACTTGTCTATAAAACAAGAGGATTAGACTAGATCATTGCTTCTCCTCAGGGGCAGCACTGCCCGCAGAGGGGACATTTGGGCCATGCATGGGAGAAGTTCTGGTTGTCACAGGATTGGACAGTGCTACTGGCATTTAGCAAGTGTGGACAGGGATGCTGGATGTCCTGCAAGGCTTAACACAGTCGGCAACAATCAGGAGTTGTCCTGCATCCTGCACAACTTTCTAATGTCCCTCTGACATTGAGGTACATGACAGGCTTTATTATAATTAACTAGCCTAGAACTTAACTGTTTCACATACAAAAACAATATTTTTGCATAGTTTTTTAAAAGATTTTATTTATTTATTTGAGAGAGAGAGTAAGAGAAGGCATGCACAAGCAGAGGGGAGGGACAGAGGCAAAGGGAGAAGCAGACCCCAATGAGCAGGGAGACGGATGCAGGGCTCAATCCCAGGACCCCGAGATCATGACCTGAGCCAAAGGCAGACACTTAACCGACTGAGCCACCCAAGTGCCCCTTTTTGCGTAGCTTTAATATATAATGGTCCTACTAGTTTCTACCCCAATATCTACCTGTGCTTCTACACTTGCATTGTACAGAATGGCTCTTGATCTTCTTTTGAATCTAACTTACTCACTGTAAGTAGTACAAGTTCCTGGCTACTTCAGCATGTCTTCCATCACCATGCCTGTGAATTTAGTATTGAAATATGTATCATCATCAATTACTCTCATTTTATTTTTCTTCTAGTTAGAACATTTTATACATTCCATGTATATAAATTACTTGTCTATGAATCTTATTTTAGGGTAGGACAGGGGTGTTACAAATGGTTTGTTATAAAAGTGTTCTTGGGTCTGAAAGGTTGAAAGTCACTAGACTGGATGTTCTGATGTTCCTCCTTCCTCTAAAACTCCGTGACACGTCATTTGTCCACATTGTCTTCCACGGAGGGCAAACTACAGGGAAAAAATTTGCATATTTCACTTGTTGCAACATTCTGCACTGCACTGAACTTGAATGTATGCTCAATTGTGGTGATGTGGCTATTAACCTGCCCCCCGCTACAAACAGCCATCCAATACTTGAATAACCTAAGTAAATCATCAACAAATAATGGAAACAGAGTTAAGCCACATTCATAATTTCTTGTCACTTACACAAGACACATTCAGGGCATCTCAATTATGCTAATTTTCAGTGAAGATGACTCTCCTATCAAGAGTTCTCTGAACCTCATGTCCAGCTTACTTTGCCTCAGTGAGCTTCTACATCCTGTTCCTCTTGAAAGACTTCTTAATTTGTTTTGCTACCAAAAGAGATAAATGAAACTATTTTTCAAGAAAAACAGAAACTTTTGATAGAGTTGAAATGACATGTCAGATACAGACAGCTGAAATAAGTTGTGTTTGGTTACTGTCTATGTTTCTCAAAGAAAATAATCACCTCTGGGACTCATATACAATTCTGCAGCACCTGAACAATCGAAGTCATTTATTTTTGTTTCACCTCTGGAAAATATAGCCATGGCAGAAAGTACAGAAGTAATGCATATTTTAAAGATGGAGCATTTCACTCCCTCCCCTTTTATTATGCAAAACAAAGATGTCTTTTTTTTTCTATAACCAGATTAAATTTCCATTTTTACCCATTTACACTTCCAACTGATGGCATGGTACTTAATTACTCAGTTCCAAGTGAAGCCTGTCAAATCCAGTGATCTCTTATCTGTTTGGAGTTTAAAACTTAAGTTTCTTTTAGAATTTTCTCCACACCTTATCCTGCAGGGTACAACATTGGTAAGGAGGGAGCGATCCACTCCTCTATCCTAATTTGTTCTATAATGGCCTGTATGGAAGTCACGGGCACCTCCTGATGTTGGTGTCTTACTGGAAAGCCACTTCATCATGAGAATTGTACTGTCCGTACTGCTATCTTTAGGCGCATTACCCAGCCAGGACCCTATGGCCATTTCTGGATCCTTCCTGTTCTCAGCATCTCATTCAAACCACTCTTTACCACCAAGGAAATATCTGACAGTCCTACACCCCACTGGAGGCAGAGAAAACTTAGACCTATCTGCCCAAGGTGCTGCATGCCACCATCTCTGTTCTGATGAGTTGTCATGGCTCAAGGATACTTCTATGGGAACAAGCACCTCCAGAGCAGAAAGGCCCCCAAAGCTGCCATTTATCTCCTTTACTCTTGGATTTCAAAATTTAAAGAGGAATAAGGTTCCTTCATCTCCTACCCCTGCACAGGACTTGGCACATAGGAATGCCAGATGAGAAAGATGCACACAGCTTCCCATATCAGGGTCTCACTCTCTTACTTTGTCTCCCAGTCTGTCTGTATCTCTCTCTCTCTCTCTCTCTCTCTCTCTCCCACACACACACCTCCAGACTCCAGGGGTACCTGTGTAATCTTTGATTGGCAAATGAGGAAAAGAGTTCTCTCATTCACTATCTTTTTCAGATACAATACCATGTCATTTGTAATAGCCCAAAATGAAAACCTTCCATGTCCAAATATATAGAAGTAGAAAATTCCAGTACTTTTCTGTGATTCAATAGCATTCAGCCACTAGCAATTGTGTTGAGGAAGGGGATTAGCAATACAGAGAAATACTTGCAACAGAAAAGTTAAACTAAAAAATAAGTGTAAAATATATACCAGATTTCAAAGACTTGGTATAAAGAAAAGGAATATAAAATATCTCACTGATAATTTTTATACTAATTACATGTTGAAATATTTTGATTGCATTAAGTTAAATAAATTTTTAAAATGAATTTCACCTGTTTCTTTTAACTTTTTTAATGTGGCTTGTAGAAGATTTAAAATTGCATATGTGGCTAGAATTATATTTCTTTTGGGATAGTCCTAGAGACTGACCCCAACAGAAAGATCAATGGATGCTACTGTGCTCCAGTACACACACTTATGCCTATAAAGTGAACCACAGCCAACACAAAGATGCTTTCATCAAATACGTACATCTTTCTTAAAGGTGCTCTCTTTTCTATTATTTTTTTCTATTCTTCTAAGCACACAGAGTGAAGGCTTCTGATAGATGTGAACCTCTCCTGAACTCATTACCTGAGCATTTGATGACATCCACCGTCTCTCCCCTTAGGGAGAAAGCCTGGACCCTGTTTCTAGGAGGCCAGGAGCAGCTATCAAGGGGTAAGCTGCTCCTGAAGAGCAAAGGCACCTGAATCCGAGTGGGCAGAGCAACAGGAAATATTTTTAAATGCTAATATTAAATATGGATGGTCTCTAAAAAAAACCAATACATAATTATAAAGCCTTTTTCTAAAACCTGATTGCTTATTTGTTCCCTACGACATTTTGTTCAGAGGATACTCAAAGCAAATGCCACAAATCCTAAAAATCTCTTTATGAGACAGCTCTGTACATCTACCTGAGGTGAGGTCATCCACAGGAGACTCAGCCTGTAACTTCAAAGGGCTCCTGCTGGGAGGGAAGGGCTCCGAGGACAGAGGTGGGAGGGGAGGCACCACTTGACCCAGGGACCCAGATGCTGCCCAGTCATGGGGACTCAGCCCGAGGCTCAGGTCATTTGGACACACAAGTGACAAGAAAAGTACATTACTCAACCAATGCTATTTAGCTGGGGCTTTCAGTAACTAATTTGTTGTTGCTGTTGTTTTTCTTAAGGGGAATTGTGCAAGTCAGCAAAATACAGAAAATAAACCTTCCTCTCTGAGCCTGACACACCAAACATACCCTAATTAAAAGCACATCAATTCTACAGGCTGTCATCCAACAACCAGCAAACAATTTCACTGTTCTCCTTTATTAAGAAGTGCACATTTTTTTTCCATTTCATCTCTTCTAAGGATTGCTATTATTCATCAAAAGATGATCTACAAATTATTTATGGTTTATTTTCAGAAGCCATGAGCTCATTTAATTTACAATGAAGGAAGATCTATAACTGTGTGATGGGAACAATATTTCATTTCTCAAAACTCTGCCTTTGCTAAATGACAGCCTCACTATCTGCATTTGCCCTCAGGGTTTCTCTAGAGCTGTGTCTCTAACCATATTAGCAAAGCATTTACCTGCTCTCCGACTGCCTGCAGGTAGAAAGACCTCAGTTAGTTCTTCAGGAGCTTTGCAGAACTTGTCCCATGCTGCAACTGACTCCGGTTAGCCACCTGTTATTTTTTATTGCATCCTCCTCTCTTCCGACCAGCTTCGTAGTTTAACCCAGATCACAGCAACAGAGATGCTCTGGAGCAGGCATCCACTTGCCTGCCCTAATGCCCCTCCTGCCTTTCACACATTTCCTGGCTACACTTGCATCTTGGCCAATTGTTTTCTGTTCTTGCCTCATCTGAGCCAGAGTTGTACAGTGAGGATCACGGGGAGTTACAGGCATTAGGACTGTGAGAAAGAGTGCCCTGTATTTCCATGATGGGGAAATGATTGAAAGTAGAAGATCCGCAGGACGTTAGAGGACCTAGCCTTCAGTCTCCTCAATGCTGGTGTGAATGGAACTTACATTTACTTGTAGCAGCTCAGGAAGCTCTACTACTGTCTCCTGGAAAAAAAGGCTTAAAGAAGAAACAAGATCAAATAGATCTGCACACTCCTTGGCCAACAGGCAATCTCCCTAGTGTGGCCTTTTGTCAACTGTGGCTGTGCAAGTTTCTGTGTAAACAAAGCTTTATTCTCCAGGTGTAAGGACTGCTCAGGCTTTATACGGTCAAGTAGTTATAGCAACACAGTGTTCTTGCAGAGTCCAGAGCTAGGAACACATCTTGCTGTGGGGTTTTCTCCCCTTGAGGCCCTCAGTGTGGACTCCCTGAAACCAGAGTGACTCTACTTTAAACTGGCAACTAATGAATCGTTGAACACTACATCAAAAACTGATGATGTACCGTATGTTGGCTAACTGAACATAATAAAAAAACTTTAAAAAAAAATCCAGGAAACATATTTCAGGGTCTTTGGATATACAAAGCAATAGGTTCCCCTATCTGATCCCCCCAGCCTTATATCTGGGCAGTACCCTGCTCCTAGTTTACCTTATGCCCCACATCATGAATCTAGGATGTCTATCAAGCTTCCAAGGGAGGCTCTTTCTGCCTTCTAATTTCTCATATCAAAAATTCTTTTTAGTGGTGACTCCCATGAGGATACATTTTCATCTGTTATTATTCTTGGGCCACCTTCTCCCTGGACACCGGGATTTAACTTGACATTTATTTGTCCTAAGTATTTAATGCCTGCATCGCCTCTACCAACTTCCACATTCAGATCTTGTGCATCCTTCTTTCCCACACCTGTCCCTTATCTCTAGTCAGTAATTACATACAAAAATTTACTTGTGGAGTATGTGCAGAGGAAGCAAATAGAAAAGCTAAGTGAATGCCAGGGGACGGGTGCTCTTTAGCGCATTCTCAAATTTTACTATCAGTTAACCTTTTAGCCAAGACATTATAATCAGTTGCCAGTCATTTTAGAGGATTTCTTCAATAATGAACACCTAAGCACCCAAACCAAAAGCAAGGGAGAGAGAGATCATAGTGAGTTTTGAATCCTGTTGCTCTTGGCCATCCAGGTCATTTAAATAAAGAGGAAACTTGATTTCATGCATATTTTAAAAATAACCCCCAGCAAGTTGAAGTTTCAGACCAACCCACAAATATTTGTTGACTATTGAATGAATAAACCTTGATATCCAACAACTTGTTCCTTTCCTGAAATAAGTTATGCCTTCTTTATGCAGGCCAATGATGGGTCAGAGGAAGGAAGAGAACAAGAAACAATAAGCACCTGAAGGTAAAGCAGGACTAGAACCAGGCAAAAAGGGGTGCGCAGAAGAGAGAACCACTTTGTCCCAGTTTTGACCAGGGAGTAAGGTGACATTTCCTGAAGGTAATTGGGTTTCATGTTGATGGTCTGAAAGTGTAAAACAGAGTCCTGCAGGAATCAAGAACTCATAATAGGGCTAGGGGATCTGATCATTAACATAATTATGAGGCATTTTATAACTCCTTTTATCAAATAATATAGTATTCATGTAGCTACCTGAGCATCAGAACTATTTAGGAGTTTTCTTTGAAAATACTACTTGGGCCATACTTCCTGACATTTAATTCAATTAGCTTACTGTTGGAAACTATAAATCCAAGTCTGGGGAAGAGTAGGTGCAACATGAGCCTCAAACATCTTGCCTTGCTAGAAAGTAAGGAAGTGTTGCCAGCAAATACATACATACACACACACACACACGCACGCACGCACGCGCACACACACACACACACACATCCAATGAGGAACATGTCAAAAAGACATCGGAGCCAGTTTGGTCAGCTTAAAGGGGTTTCTACTGGCCAAAGCTAGAATAATCCGAGCATCTAAACAGGTAAGAATATTTATAGATTACAACCCACTGAATAAAATAGGGGTCCATGAGTCTATACTGATAATGTAGATAAACAGAGACAGAACATAAACACATAGAAACATACATAGATGCATCCATAGATATACAGATAGAATAGAACACTGGGTTACTCCTTACAGAAGACCATCTAGTAAATGTAGAGATTGTCTTTCTGGGGCCAGAATCAACAATTATTGCTAAACCTAAGGTGTAATACCTGATGAAGGGCAGGATATACGCATTATCTTAAAGTACTTAACCATAAATTGCCTGTTACTGGCAAGAGGCAAAATGGTAACCGTCAGATGGAGAAACTGAACAAAAGCTTTACTGGGTGATCAAAATTAACCCCATTAAGGGGAGGTGAATGGGTTTTGAGAACCTCTAGATATGATACCCTAAGAAAACTACACATCACTTTTATAGGATTCTGGAAAGGGAAAAGTAACCTGAATCGAATTATGAGGAAACAAGAAGCAAACACAATGTAAGGATCATTCTATAAAATAAATTACTTGTATTTTTCAAAAGTATCAGTTCAACAAAAGACAAAAAAAAAAAAAAAAAAGGCTGAAACATCCCAGATGAAAAGAGATTAACAAGCCATGGAAAATGACTGCAATACATAATCCTGGACTGGATCCTGTATTGAAAAAACAATTATGCTATAAAGGGCATTATAAAGACAATGGACAAAATTGGACTATAAACAAAATTGGATTATAGACTAGATAAAGATAGCACATCAATGCTAAATCCTTAGAGCTTGATAACTCTACTGTGGTAATTTAAAAGAATATTCTCATCTCAAGAGAAAGGAAACAAATGTGGAAAATGTTAAAAATTAGTAAATCCTGATAAAAGGAATTCAAGAGCTCTGTGTATTAATCTTGGAACTTTTGTGTGAATTTAAACTTATTTGCAAATTAAAATTCTTCCATTTTACTCCCCAGATGATTCTGATATAGCACATCATAACTGGCATTTGGATGCCACTAAAGTAGCAGTGTTAATGTCACCTGAAGAAAGTTAATGGGATGCTTTCTCATCTTCTGTCCTGTTATTTTTAAAATAGCCCTTGAATGAATAATCAATGTATGATCCGGAGTTCTTGTCCAAGTAAACAACCAGGTGGAAATGATCACAGGTATTAAATTAGAAGAGGAATTCACATGCATTTATACTTCAGCTTCTACATAAACTTTTCATGCAATCATTTATTTGTCTCAACACTTTCAGACTTTTCGAAGAAAATTACATGTGCAATAATGATCTGCCTGAATGCTTATTCATTTTGATCATAACATTAATGATTACAAAAAAGAAACTTTAAAATTCCACAGATACTCAGATCCTTTTTGCTTCTTCCTTCCTATTTCCTTTTCACTAACAAGACATTAAAACAAAAGATCTTTGGAGAATACGCCTAATTGAACTATAATAAGATTCCATTTTAATAACTATATTCTTGAGTACTTGCTATGTGCCAGAAGCTTTACTAAGTGACTTCACACTATATCTGGAAAGGACGGGTTATAATGCTGTAATCAACACCATCAAAGATCTTAGTGGCTTATAACAATGAAGGTTTACGACTTGCTCACACTACAGGTATTCCGCAGATCAGCAGTGGGATTCTGCCCCTAGTACTTATTCAGGGAGCAAACTGACAGAGCGGCCACCATTTTGAACATTTGATTACCATATGCCAGAGGGAAAGAGGTCTTTAGAGCAACATGTACCAGCCCCAAGATGACACACATAGCTTCCATTCACAATTCATTGGCCAGAATGTCATATGGCCCCAGCCATCCAACAAGATGTTAGGACTTACAATTTTACCATGGACCTGGAAGGTGGAGGATCTCCCATCTAACAGTGCTAATTACTACAAAACATGCATCAAATTGTTTCTCCTTATCTGAGAAAGGCTTATAGAAATTTAGAAAATGCCCACAGTTACACAGTAAAGGAGTCAGCATCGGAACCCAGATCTGTGTGATTCCCAAGCCTGTGCTCATAGCCACTAAGATATGCTACCTAGCTGCTCAATCTTGGCTCAGGCTTTTATATACAGTTATGAAGAGGCTTTGCTCAGAACCATGAGTTCGACTAACATGGCAATGGAGGGACAAGCTTACCTGTGAGGGAAAATATTTTTTTACTCCAGCTGCCTGGGCTATCCAGCTTATTCCCACCAGCCCATCTTGGCAGTGTTACCCTTCAGCTTGCAGGCTAGCTCCTATCTTCCCTAGTTCACTTTCCACTGTTAGCATTTTCCCCTCCACCTGTGAGGTATACTTGCTTCAGCTACTCTCTCAGACAAGCACATCTGAGGCCCGGCTGGTCGACTTCTTCCCCAAATCCTGACCACACTGATCTTCAGATGTATGAGTACAACGAAGCTGGGTAGGATTCCTATGTGCTTAGAACCTATTTAAAGCTTGGAATTCTGTGATCCAGGCTTTATCATCTTCTGGATAATCTTGCCAAGGTATCCCATTATCAGGTTTCTCAACAGTCAACTAGTAATGCTCAGTGAGCCCATCTACCTAAGACTGGCCAGGCACAACATCACTGGGGTGGGGGTATGTACTCCACCTAACCCAGTTGGAGGACTGTGAAGTCTCATACAAAGAGTGTGCAAGGATATATATTTCTGTGTCTATAAAAGAAAATGAGTAACAAATCAGAAACAATAATCCAAATTTTGACCCCAAAGAAACAGGAATTGAAGGAGCTAATGGATAAATTCCTTCCTTTTTCTTACTCCCACTCCTCTACCCCAAGAATTGTTCCCAGACAGGGTGGTTCTCTATGGACTGTCTAGACACTACACACAATAAAACAATGAGCTGGCTTTCTTGCAGGACAGTAACGCACCACCTTGTAATTGCTTTTGCTCCTTCCCCGCCTCATTTCCACTCTGTTGCAATCCTAAAATTGCACTTTTTAATAAAACATTAGCTTGTAAGATTTGCCTCAGTCTCTCCTTTCTAGGAAACTAGAGTTAAGATAGTAGGATTATGACATACACATCCCCAAAGTCTTCTATATATATTCATGGATCCAAAGATGCAGACCTAAGACTTGGAGTCACCATCATGCATTTAACCCTACCTCGACCCAAGTAAAAGTCAGTATTTTAAACTGTGACCGCAGTAGAAAGTCTTGCAGGTCTCCCTTCTGCCTCTGAACATTCTTTTTCTCTCTGCTTATAATACCCTCATTTCACTTGCAGAAACATATTTACCCTTCCAGGCTGTGATGCCACTAGGTACCTCCCTATGAAAGCTTAGTTGACAGAATCTATTACCCTCAGCCAGATGCTCAATCTTCCTACTGGTCATACAGTTTGTTCTTTTATAGACTTTATTAGCAATGGAGGTAGAGTATTTTTTTTTAATTAACACGTGCTTTTTATATTAAAATCAAACTATCTGACAATAAAAAGGCTAATTATGAAGTAGTGTTATGTTAAATTCTACTTAAAGAAGATGTTATAGCCCTACAACTAAGGTTTCCCCCAAAAAAAGATTAATGGAAACTATTGCTTTTCAGGGTTGATAGCTGCTGCTTTAAAAGTGACTTTACTCAAATAGTGAATTAAACCAAAAAAAATCCTTAGGAAAAAAAATGATTTGCTTTGGTTTGCATCCACATTTCAGCCCTTAGTAGTTCCGAAAAGACAATCAGAAAAGGTAGTGATTTGCCGAGAAGTGAAACAGCCAATTCAAGGGATCCGCTGGGTATGCGGAGTTCCTTCTTAGTTCTTTGGGCGAAACATAAGAGGGAGAGGCCCCAATATCAAGGCAGGCACTGAATTCAAGGTTAGTTTTGTTCTATATTTGTCAGATTCCAAACTAGTATTCAAATGGAGAGCAAGAGCTCTGTTTTTTTAAAGCACATCTTTTCAGTTTTCAAAAGCAAAAGTAATTATGGAAAAGAAAATTCATCCAGATGAAATGCACGTGCTTACAAGTGCCTCTGTGTGTCCTTTCTCCAAATGTAACTACCAAGGTCTTTTAGAGCTGTCATGGCTGAGCATCCTGATCAACTACTGCTTTTTTCCCCTAAATAAAATTTGAGCTAAAACCCCTCAGTTGGTGATAGCGTCTGGGTTCACTGCTGCATTAAAACCATCTACATCATTTATAAAACTTTTGCTTACAATCTTAAAACAGGAAGTACTTTTGGTTATTATGGTCCACATTCTATTTTAAGACTGTATAAATGGTTTTCATAAATTATTCTTGGAAGCCCAGTTGTTGACCCTGTCCATTTTGTGTATATTATGTCTTTGTCATTTTCTGGAAACCTGCTAACTGTGCCATCTCCCACTTTTTTTAAGTTCTTCTAATGTCAGAAATTTCAAGGGACTTTTTACTTCCAGGGCCACTGTGGTCACTGTCATTGAGAAAGTTGCCCTTCCTTTATGGGGACTGCAGGGTGCTCTCAGTGTTTATTCAGATGACCCCCTGAATATGAAGGGGTAGTAATATAGATCCCTACCATGTAAATTATTTTTTAAAAAAAAACGAAGTGGAAGTTTTACTATCTGAAAAAATATAATGGAAGGCAAAAATGGTATAGGGAACAAAGAGTTATGTAATACCAATTAAAAATACTAGGTAAGTTATAACAATCTTGAACACATATTCACCTAATGATACAGATTTTGAATATATAAAGCATCACATTATAGAGTTAGGTAGAGTCTGCTCATATCTTCTGTCCATTCTCTTATTAAGATATTTGTTTTCTGATCAAGTTTTGAGAGGTATTTATAAAGTCTGGATTCCAATCCTTGACTACATGTGATTTACACATTTTTTCCCTACTCTGTTTTCATTCTTTTAACAGTATCTTTGAAGAGAAGTTTTTTATTTTGATGGAGTCTAATTGATCATTGTTTTTGATTTATTGGTTGTTCTTGTAGTGTCATATCAAAGAAATCTTTGTCTAACCCAATATCACAAAAATTTTCTCCTGTGTATTCTTTTAGGAGTTTGAGAGAGGGGCTCATGAGTTCAAGCCCCACATTGGGCAGGGAGGCTACTTAAAAAAAAGATTTTTTTTCTTTAGGACTCACATTTAGGTCTATAATCCATTTAGAATTAAATTTTGTAAATGTTGGAAGGTATGAATGCAAGTACATTTTTTTTTCTTGGCACATGGATATCCACTTGTTTCAGCTAATCTATTTATACTTTCTTTTCTCCACTGAATTGCCTTTGCATTTTGGCCAAAAGTCAGTTGCTCATATTAGTGTAGGTCTATTTCTGGTCTATATACAGTTCTCTTTTGCCTATTTTTAGGCCAATGTTATGACTGTACCTTTATAATTAGTATTGAAATGAGATAATGTTAGCTCCTAACTTTATTCTTCTTTTTCAGGATTCTTTTGGTTCTTCTAGAACCTTTACATATCCATATAAATTTTAGAATCAGCTTGTCAATTTCTAGGAAAAATCACACTAAAGTTTGATTTGGAATTGCACTGAAGCTACAGATCAGTTTAAAGAAAACTGGTATCTTAACAAGACTGATATAAACAAGACTACCCCATGTCATTATGGTATGTTCTCCCATTTTATATACTGTTAATTTTCTAAAAATCTGTTTAAAATTTTTACCTCTATCATTAGCAATATTAGTCCACAGTTTCCTTTTCTTATAATCTTTGTTGGCCTTTGGTATCAGGATTATGCTGACCTCTAGAATTGTCTGAGTAGTATTCCCTTCCCTTCAATTTCCTGGAAGAGTTTATGTAGAATTGCTATTACTTCTTTCTTAAATGTTTGGTGGAATTCACCAAGGAAGACCCCTATATTGCCTGGAGTTGGTGCGCATGCCCGCGCACACGCATGTGTGTATGTGAACGTTTCTAACTAGAAATTCAATTTCTTTAAGTGAAATATGCATTCAGTTAACTGTATGAGTTATGACTGTTGTGTCTTTCAAGGAATGTTCCCATTTTATCAAATCATCAGATTTACTGGTGTGAAGGTGATCACAATACTTCCTTATTATCCTTTTAATATCTGTAGAATTTCTCATGATGTCTCTTCTCTCATTCTTTATCATTTTCTGATCAGCCTGCCTAGTGGCTTATAGATTTTATCAACCTTCTGATAGAATGAGATTTGGGTTTCACTGACCAAAAGTCAGGTGGTTTTTTTGTGTGTGGTTTTTGTTTATGTTTCCTTTCCTTTCCACTTACTTTGGGTTTCATTTAGACTTCTTTTTCTAGTTTCTTTTTGTTCACTTACTTTTCACTCTAAAACCTCTAAGATGAACGACTGATGATCACCTGAGTATATAAGGTTAACGCCCTTTGAAGTACTGGGCTGCTTGAGACCTGGGCATTCAGTTATTGCCTCTCCTTTGCTTCAGTTGTTGCAGAGCATTTTTCCAGGTGCCGACATCATAGCTCATCATATTTTAGTCTGTGATTAGATGAGTTTTGCTTGATTTGTTTTGTTTTTATTTGACTATTTTCCAATTAGTCTAAGAACTGTGACAGGAAGGACATTTTTCCAACTATTACCTCCAGAGCTCTTATCTCAAAGCCTCATTCTGAGAAGATGTTCAATAAATGTTTGTTAAGCTGATTTGGCCTAAGGTGGCACAAGGCAGTTTTCTGAGGTGCCACAAGCTGATATTCTGACATGCTAGATCTAAAGTGTTTCAATCAAGCCAGCTTAAGTTAATGATGTCAACCCCAGCCAAGTCTATAGAAATCTAAGACTGAATTTGAGGTTTTAAAAGACCCAATAGTTCTGGAAACCTGAAAAATAAAGTTAAAAACTGATGCATTATAATTTCTTCTGAATTGTAATGGGGAGAAAATTGATGTTAGTTTGAGCAGCTGGTGGGCAACTGTTCTCTTTTAGAAGTGGCTACAGTGTTCTCTGTTCTTATGGATAGTTATTTCAGCCTCAGGCAAAGAATGTAACTGTAAAAAACACATTAGGCTTTAAGTACCTTCTCTCCCTAAATAGGCTTACCTGCCTGATGTCTATCACATGGCATGTTGTTTAATTTCTACTTGAGCTCTGTAGTCTGAGAATGTAGTTTGGAGAAGACTCTCAATTATTTCTTTTAAGCCATCACTCTCATTTTATGCCTGAGTTGTCCCTACTTTCAAAGTCCTAGGAGTGTGTTTAGAGTACAAATTTCAGGTGACCTTGAACAAGCACATTGATTATGAGGAAATGACAACAAGCAAAAACTGATTCTTCCTTCAGTTCTGAGTAAAGTCAGGCAAGTCTCATAGTTTCATTATTTCACTCTTTTCTCAATTATAAAATGGCACTATGTGACAAAATATGCCTCCCACTGTCTACCTGGCAGTACTAATGCCAAATTGGGCGGTGAGGGGGAGGGGTGGATATCATGTATGAAATTGTGAAAAAAACCCTGTGGAGCTAGTTACCTGGATTGGGTAGCATAACTGAACAGACTGGGCAGTAGATAAACTAATGTTTGTCCTGAAAAGAAATAGTTGGGGAATGAGTACCTAGAAGAAAAAGTTGCCTGGAAATGCATATTTTAACCAAGTGGAACTCTGCATGACCACAATAAGGAAGTAGACTTTTAGAAGAACTACACAATCAGGAAGCAAAAGAAAACCTTAGTTTTAATTCTGTCCTGAAGAAATTACCCTGGAAGCAAGAAATTTACTATAAGAAAATTATGTTAGGGGGCACCCTGGTGGCTCAGTGGGTTAGCGTCTGCCTTCAGCTCAGGTCATGATCCCAGGGTCCTGGAATTGAGTCCCGCATGGGGCTCCCTGCTGAGCAGGGAACCTGCTTCTCCCTCTCCCTCTGCCCCTCCCCCCCTCCAGCTCGTGCTCTCTCTCTCTCTCAAATAAATAAATGAAATCTTCTATGTTAGGGAAAATTTAGAGTCACATTTAAAACTAGGGTTTGGTGGCCAAGAGAAGATTTAGTCTGGCATTAAATATCCCAAAAGAACCTCTCTCCATTTTATTTACTTAGTATCTTTGGCATATAGTTTCATTTATTCATGTAATAAATGCATGTCTGTGTATATATATGTGAACATGTACACGTATGTATGTATGTGCTCACAGATATGTGCTGAGCACAGGTACTCAGCCCTAGATACAGTGGTGAATGAAAACACCATGGAATCTGCCCTTCTCAGTTAGTTTCCAGGGGAATTTTAAGCAGGAGACTGACTAGATTTTGCAATTCTTTGAAGCCCAGAATTGACTATATCAAATTCATCCAGGTCTAGCACAGTACTTTAAAAATCCTAAGTGTTTAATTAATGCCTGCTAAATAGATTTTTTTAATAATTTTAAATTTTTCACAATTTTAAAAGGTCAGTTTCAGGTTGCAGTCACTATCAAAACTGTGACCTGTGCCAAAAGAAACTGGTCAACATGAACATACGTATGTCTACTATAGCAGATAATACTCAAACTGTGTGTATCTATCATTATTCTTAGGTTCAGTCAACAGAATCTACTCTTGCTAGTTAGATCAGAAAGGCATGTATTAGAGAATACTGAGTGACATACAACAGCTCCAGGAGGGCCAAGAATCAAGAGTGGATGCTACACAGCCAAGAGCAGCTGTAGACAGGGGAAATGCCCTACCCATTGTGAGAACATTCCAGGGAAAACTTCAGTCCTGCCACAATCCACCTCTCTCCCCAGATCTTTCATCAGAGCTGCCTCAGAAGAACTGAATCTTCTACCACAGTGCCACGTATCACTTACTTTCTTCTTCCAAATCTCAACTCATGTATGTATAAAACCTGAGCCACATATGGAACCTGATTGCAAGAGAATGCGGAAATTGTAGCTATTAACTTTCCAGCCTCCCCAGTACCTAAAAGGCATACTAGAAGGGGAACTGGGATGAGAAATGTACAAATCAATGAATCATAAGATTGCCTCATTTACACTAAGATGTTTGTCATAACCAGCTGACTAGTTGGGACGGTGTTCCTGGAAGAGGACCGTAACTAAAAGTATAGGGGGAAATTGTCATTGCTGGAATGGTGCTGGAGAGATGGATAAATCCCTTCCCTTACTCCTACTCACCTCCTGAGTGCCAGGGGCAAGCAAGAAGTAACTCTACAGATCTGGAATATCTTAGGTTTTAAAAGTGGCTGAATTGCCTTTCCTCAGAGGAGAATGATGCCAGCCTGACCCACTTCATGGAGCTGTTGACAAGATAACACATGGGTGTGTTCTGTAGTTGTATCATTCATTATCATATCCACAATCTGTTCCTTCTTAGAGATTTGTGTTTGCCTGTGGCTATACATCAGCCTTATCACAACATTTATCTCATGTGACTCAATTGAATCAGTCATCAATATCTATTTAATCCACTTCAAAAATTGCCCTCAGATCTAGGCACTCCCTTCCATCTCCTCTATCAAGATAGTTTAGGTGCCCATCCTGTCACATCTAGGTTGTTACAGGTATTCTAATGTTCACCTTGCCTCTAGTCCCACCAACACCCCCCAACTCCGTCCATCCTAAGAAACAAATCAGATCATACCACTCTCTTACTTAGGCATTATTTTCACTGTTATTGCATCAAAATTCATGCTATGAAAATACCACTATCTGAGCAAAGATCCCCTTTCTAAAGAGGCAAATAATTCCAGTGGAGACCTCTATAATCACTTGTTACAGGTGATCAGTGTTGTAAGTTTGAGATGGTGTCAGACTCATTAAATGATGCTCCAGTGATCACTTCTATAGATGGATCAATATTAAAACTGGAATAGTCTCTTCATCAAAGATGTTTTCCAAATATCCTCCATATAATTCCTCTATGTGTTCCTCATATTAGTCATGAATTACACAGCTGTTTCCCACTTTTCTGTTTCATTATTTCATTTTACCTCTGCCAACTTCATCCTAGCCAGTCTCTACTGTGATTTTACACACACACACACACACACACACACACACACACACACGTGGGATATTCTATGTTTTACCTTTATATTGTACCAAATGATATATAACCCAGCCACATTCTTGATGCCACTCAACACACCTCATGATGTTGCTGCTTTGAGAGAAATCCTATCTATATCTACTACATAATTTGGAGCCTCCTTTTGGGTTTTCATTACATTTACATCAAAATAGTTATTTCTCTGACAAGCAGGATGCTATACAAACTACCTCTAATAAAACAAACCATGTGACACTTTTTAAAGTTAATTCTAGGTTATTACTTTATTTTTATGCCCAGGTAGTTTTTACACCTAGGTAGCTTTAAACAAAAAGAACACAATATGCAAAACAAGTTATTTGAGAACAGAGATCAGCATTCACTTCTAATGTCTAATTATTTTAAACAAATACCTCACTCACAGAAATCACAGAAAATCATAAACTGCCTGTTAGGCTGTGAAGTATGAAAGATGCTTGATCAAGAGGGAGAAATCCTTGTTAAGAGATAATTGGGAGAAGCATATTTAACATTTCCAATTTTTTTGACATTGAGATTTTGTATTTCTTGATGTGGGTTTGGAAAAAGTACATATCCTTCCACAGAAAATACACTCAATCTCTGGCCATTTCTGTTTCTTTTCGAAGATTCTCCTCTGCTCAATAACTGGATACAGGTCCTTAGTGTTCTCCCCTAACACTCCATCTCTCATCCCTCTGCAGGCTTTCTCTAATCATATCTCCTCCCTTCCACATAGCTCTATTACATATCATCAATATGACAATAACTGCCAAATTTATATTTCCAGTCTGGAATTCTCTTCTGAACACCAGACATGAGTGCATAGTTAGCCTCTTGACTAGTCTCCTTGGTTGCCCCAAATACAACTTACACTCCACCTAGAGTGAAGTCTTGATTTTCTCCTTTATAAGTGATCCGCCTTCTGACTCCCTAACCTCAGTAAATGGCACTGGCATTTCCCCAGCAGCTTCAAGCGCAATCACCTGGGAGTCACACTTGGCATCACTTCTCCATCCCACGCCATACCCAGTCCTTCATCAAGCTTTGGCAATACAGACTCTACAACTTAGATTTGCTCACTGCTTACCATCTCTCCTGTCAGCACTCTACACCAAACCACTGTCATCTCTTGCCTGTACTATCTTCAAAGATTACCATGTACAGCCTTGTTCACTCTCTAAAGTTTAGTTTGAGAAGCAATCATAGTGTTCTTTGCAGAACGTATATTGGCTTGCATTAATATTGTGTTCAAAATATTTCAAAGGGTTGACAGATTGTATTTTCAGAAATGGCCACAATAAGTCCCATCACACATGTTCCCAAGACCACATGTGATTATGACTCTCCACATCAAGAGGTAAAGTATAATTCCCCTCGTCCTTTGGTCTAGGATAGCCTGATGACTCACTCATAATTAATGGAATGCAGTGGAAGTGACATTGTGTGAATTCTGAAGCTAGGTCCAAAAGGGTCATGGAACTTCCATACAGTTTCCTTGAGACCCTTACTGTGGGGGATGCCAGCTGTAAAAAATTCAACTACTCTGAGACCACCATTCCAGAAAAGTCATACATATGCACTCTAGTCCAGAGTCTCAGATGACCTCCCAGCATCAACTGCCAACCATGAATGAAACATCTTAACCATCCAACCCAGTTGAGACTTCAGCTAACAGTAGCCCCACACAACATCTTAACATAATTTAGGGATAATTTATTATATAGCAATAGTGACTGCATCAGCTTCCCCTTGTCCTCAAAATAAAATCCAAAATCCTTTCTGAAACCTAGAGGGCCCTGCATGATCTGGGTCCTGGCTAGTCCTTTAGTCTCTTTTGTGCCTTGCTCATTAGGCTTCAACCACACTGACCTTTGCTTATTCTTAATTAAGAACTTTGCTGAGGCTACTGTTCTCCCTGCCTTAAATGCACTCTTTACCTGGCTAGCATCAGCTCAACCCTAACTGTCCTGTCATTTCTTCAAGAAAGCTAAAAAGATACATAGTAAGGAAGGAAGATTTCTTTATTGTGTTGTTGTTAAATGGAAGAAACTTGAACAAAAGTATCCAGTGATGGGACCTAGTTGATTGAAAGCAGAAGAGAAGGAAGAAAGGGTAGGTAGCATGTAGGTATCATCTGTATTCCCTACATACTCACTCCACCCAGCTAAGGCTGACCAGTAGTGACTGCACCAACCAGTGACTGCTCCCATGCCTTCTGGTTGCCCTTGGGATCAGCCAATGGGAAGTCCTGGCAGGGGACTGGTGGGAAGGAAGAGAGAGAAGTGGGAATGTTTGGTGCTCTAGTCCCTCCCCATGGGGACACATCTGGCTGGCTGCTTCTCTCACCATGCTATGGTCACAGCTCCTGTCATCACAGCTCCCTCCCTCCTCACACTGGTTCCATTAGGACTTGAGGAGCCACTCCCTTTCCCCACAGCAGTCCCCTCTGTTACTAGCACCAGGTGATCCACTATTCCCTGGGGTTCCCTAGACCCACCAATGCCTTTGTAAATAGTCTGTTTGTTAAACTATCCTCAAATTATCCTAATTTCAGTTTGATATCTGTTTCCCACTAGGCTCCAGTCAGATATGGGGAGGAACATTGATGAATAAGTAGGTGGAAAAGGCAAGGAAATGTGAAGCAGACAACAAACTCAATATCTGATGCTATCCCAGTTAAAATAGATAACTGAAAAGTCACTAAAACAGTATTATAGTTAAACCAAGAAGCAAAATGAAAGGGCTGAGGGATTGTCATCTGTATAATTGTATGTGTAGAGAGAATGCTTATAGAGAAAAATGGTCTCTGCTATTAAACAATAGAATCAAGATTTTCTTTCTTCCACTTAAAAGTCTGAACTAGCATAGTTCATGAGAGATTATGGGAAACAAACCAGATGAGTCATTTTATTCCTTTTCAGTTACCCACACATGGCAAACGTAGAACATCACTCTTGCCATAAACATCACAGTGGCCTCCACAAACTAGAATACCTTAAGTGGTTTTTTAAAATTTTTTTCTCTAAGTTTTTCTGAATTCGAAAATAAAACACTTTTTTTAAATAAATGCCTGAATCAGAACAGATGCACTGTGCCTGAGATCCACTGAGCCTGTGTCAACTCTTGAAATAACCCTGGCCCCTGAAGGAGGAATAGCAAAAGTGTAAATGAGAAATTCTAGTCCAAGTTGATTTGCCACCATCTTCAGCATCCCCACTAGGCTATTTTTAAGGCTATTGTTGCTGTTGTGGTGATGATGATAATGATGATGATGATGCTCTGACTGCTGGAGGGAAATGCTAAGAGCACTTATACCATTTATGGAGCATTTGCCTTTATGTCAGACAGTATTTCAAGAGATCCTCTAAGTTAGGGGCGCCTGGGTGTCTCAGTTGGTTAAGCATCTGCCTTCGACTCAGGTCATGATCCCAGGGTCCTGGGATCAAGCCCCACATTGGGCTCCCTGCTCAGTGGGGAGACTGATTCTCCCTCTCCATCTGCCACTCCCCCTGCTTGTGCTCACTCACTCTCTCACTCTTTGTGAAATAAATAAAATCTTAAAAAAAAAAAAGAAATCATAGAAGTTAAATCATGTTATCCTCATGACAATCCTATGATGGAAGACATTTTTACTTCTATTTTCAGATAAGGGAACAAAAGCACAGAGAGGCTTGGTAAGTTGCCAAAGTCACTCACTTACCAACTGTATAACAAAGAACACCAGCAGGGAGGGCTTTGGGATCATCAGTGACAAAGTGTAACTAAAATGCTCGAGAGATGAGCTTTTGTTTTTCCTTTCTTTTTCTTCTTTTTAACTGCTAAGGAATAGTCATCACCTTGGGGAAATTTGGATCTATTTGACCTCAAGTTTCTCTGAGAAGTAACAAAGCAACTTATTATTCTTTCCCTGCTATCTCAGGCAAAGCTGATTCCCAAGGGGGACAGACTAGGAAGATGGTGGAGGAGGAGAACCCTAAGCACACCTCATCCCATGGATACAACTAGAGAATACATCAGTGTAAATAACCCAGAAAATGACCCAAAGATTGACAGAACCAACTCCACAACTGAAGGTAGAGAAGAGGCCACATTGAAGAGGGTAGGAAGGGCAGAGATGCAGTAGGGAGCTAAATAGAACCTTGAGCCATCAGTGGGAGGGAGGGAGCTACGAGCACATAGAAGGAAGAGAAACAAGACTATCACACTGGGAAGCTGGCACAGGGGAGATGAATTCCCATAACATTTGGCTTTCAAAACTAGATGGCCCAAATTTCATGAGTTCATACAACCAGCTGGACTTAAAGACTGGAATTTTAAAAATCAGCAGACTCTTCTGAGAGCCCCCGGGTGCAATAGGAAGCTACGTACCTGCCCTTAAAGAGACAGCATGACAAACAGCCTGTAGAGATACAGTGTAGAAGCAGCAATTTGAAAAACATATAAGGTGTATGGGAAGAAGACTTATTTTTTTTTAAGATTTTATTTATATATTTGACAGAGAGACACAGCGAGAGAGGGAACATAAGCAGGGGGAGTGGGAGAGGGAGAAGCAGGCTTCCCGCAGAGCAGGGAGCCCGATGCAGGGCTCGATCCCAGAACCCTGGGATCAGGACCTGAGCCGAAGGCAGTTGCTTAATGACTGAGCCACCCAGGCACCCCAGAAGAGTTACTTATTAATCTCAGAGCATGTCAGAGGGGCAGTTTGGCTGAGAGACTTCGCCAGAAACAAAAGAGCTGGCATGCTCCATTTTCCTTCCCCGCCCCCCCCCCCAGCATAAACATACAGCCACATGTGGCCACCTGTGGGAACCAGCATGACACCCACACTCCCTATCTAACATGCTTATACCAAGCCCCATGACACTAGGCTTCAGTGGATCCACGCTTTCCAGTCATGCTTGCCTCAGTTCTGGTACTATGGGTCCCCTCTCCCAGAAGACTGCTGTGAACCTTGCCAATTCCTTGGATGCTTTTTGCAAGGCCTCTGTCCCAGCAGTGGTGGCAATGGACCCTGCATAAGATCTATGCACACCTTGTTAAACTTATGCACCCAGTGGACCCAGACTGGCTAGCCCTGCTCAAAGTGGCAGCAGAGGCGGATCTCATTAAACCGGAGCACACCTTGTTAAAACTTCACACCCCACCCTAATTTGCATGGTCCCAGGAGCAGCAGCATCCCCTCCAATACACACTTGGTCAGAGTCCATTAAAATCGAGGCCAGAAGCCTGGTGTATGCAAGCAGCCCCAACAGGGGCCAGCACCACTCCAAAGTGACTCCACCCTGGGCAAGGGTAAGATAAACACCACACCACTCAGACTGAGACCCCAGGCAGTGGGCTGGGACCAGACAGTTGGTCTGATTGCAGGCCCCACCCACCATGAAAACTTCGCAGGGGACAACACAGGGAAAGTGCACTGCAGCTTGGTGTACTGCATCTCTGGCAAATGCCTCATTGGACTCAACTTTAGCCCAAGGCAGATGCAGCCTGGCTCACTAACATCACAGAGACCAAACATTGCCCAAAGCAGGCAAAGAGAGCCATTACAGATGATAAGCTAAAGGAAAAAGTGGCCAAGACACAGCAACAGGGCACAGGCAACACACAAGGGGACACCCTGAGGCTCCAGGTTCTGGTGAACAGATGGCATTGCGCTATAGGACACTAAAGGAACTCTACCTCATATGGCAATTACTTTTAAGAGCAAGAATGTATCTGACTTTCCAAACACACAGAAACAGAGTTAGACAAAAAGAGGAGACCAGAGAATATGTGCCAAATGAAAGCATAAAAATCACAGCAAGAGACCTAAGCAAAATAGATATAAGGAATATGCCTGATAGAGAATTTTAAATAATGATCATAAAAGTACTCACTGGACTTGAGAAGAGTGGAGGACAACAGTGAGACACTTAACACACAGGTTAAAAAAAAAACAATCAGAGATGAAGAACACAATAAATGAAATTAAAAATACACTAGATAGAATAAATAGCAGGCTGGAGGAAGCAGAGGAATGAATTAGTGACCTGGGGGACAGAAAAATGGAAAGTAATCAAGTTGAGCAGGTGAGACGGGGAAAAAAAAAAAACTGAAAAATGAGAATAGACTTAGGGAACTCAGTGACTCCATCAAGCATAATACCTTTTGCATTTTAGGGATCCCAGAAGGAGAAGAGAGGGAAAAGAGGGTAGAAAATTTATTTGGAGAAATAATAGCTGAAAACTTACCTACCTGGAGAAGGAAACATACAGATGCAGGAGGCACAGAGATTCCCCCAAAAAAATCAACCCAAGGAAGTCCACACCAAGACACACAATAATTAAAATAGCAAAAGTAGTGATAAAAAGAGAATTTTTAAAAGCAGCAAAAGAAAACAGTTGTATACAAGAGAAATCCCATAAGGCTCTCAGCAGATTTTTCAGCAGAAACTTTGCAGGCCAGCAGAGAATGGCATTATATATTCAAAGTGCTGAAAGGAAAAATCTACAGGCAAGGATACTCTATCCAGCAAGGCTATCATTCAGAATAGGAGACAGGAAGAGTTTCCCAGACAAACAAAAGTTAAAGGATTCATGACCACTAGACCAGTCCTATATAAAGACCATAGGCAAGAGTAAGAAAAGTAAGAAGCACAAAAGCAGAAAAAAGAAGTATATCTATAAAAATCAGTCAAGGGCATTACAAAATAAAAGGACACCATATACCTAAGTTGTTGTGGGGAGAGGAGTAAGGGATGGGTTCAAACTTCAGCTACCATCAACTTAATATAGACTGCTATATGCAGAAGATGTTATGTACAGACCTAATGGTAACCACAAATCAAAAACCAGTAATAGATATGTAAAAAATAAAGAGAAAAAAATGCATGTATATCCCTAAAGAAAGCCAGAAAATTGTGAAACAAGAGAGCAAGAAAAGAAAGGATCAGAGAACTACAAAAACAGCCAGAACACAAGTAATAAACTGGCAACAAATGCAAACCTATTAATAATTACTTTGAATGTCAATGGACTAAATGCTCTAATCAAAATCCATAGGGCAATGTAATGAAAAGAAAAAAAGATACATATATATGCTGCCTACAAGAGAATTATTTCAGACCTAAAGACACATGCAGATTGAGAGTGAGGGGGTGGAGAAATATTAATCATGCAAAAGGATGTGAAAAAAAAGCCAGGGTAGCAATACCATATCAGACAAAATAGACTTTAAAACAAAGATTGTAACAAGAGACAAAGAAGACACCTAGAAGAAATGAATAAATTCCCAGAAACATATAAGCAACCAAAACTGAAGCAGGAAGAAATAGAAAATTTGAACAGACCAATTAACAGCAATGAAATTGAATTAATAATAAAAAAAAAAAAACCCTCCCAAAAGCAGAAGTCCAGGACCAGATGGCTTTACAGGTGAATTCTACTAAACATGTAAACAAGAGTTGATATCTATTCTTCTCAACTTTTCCAAAAAAAATAGAAGAGTTAGGAAATCTTCCAAATTTATTCTGAGGCCAGCATTACCCTGATACCAAAATTAGATAAAGATACCACACACACAAAAAAAGAACTACAATATCTCTGACAAACATAGAACCAAAAATTTTCAATATGGTATTAGCAAACAGAGTGCAACAATACATTTAAAAAATCATTCATTAGGATAAAGTGGGATTTATTCCTGAAATGCAAACATGGTTCAATATTTGCAAATCAATCAATGTGATACTTCACATCAATAAAAGAAAAGATAAAAACCATATGATCATTTCAAGGGATGCAGAAAAAAACATTTGACAAAGTACAATATCCATTCATGATAAAAAAAAAAAAAGGCCTCAACAAAGTAGGTTTAGAGGGAACATACCTCATCGTAATAAAGGCTTTATATGAAAAGCCCACAGCTAACATCATCCTCAATGAGGAAAAACTAAGAGCCTTTCCCCTAAGATCGGGCACAACAGAAGGATGTTCACTCTCACCACTTTTATTCAACAGAGTACTGGAAATCCCAGCCACAGCAATCAGATAATATAAAGAAAGAAAAGGCATCCAAGTTTGTAACTAAGAAATAAAACTTTCACTACTGAAGACGACATGATACTATATAGAAATCCCTAAGAAGTCCACCAAAAATCTCCTAGAACTGATATATGAATTCAGTAAAGTCACAGAATACAGATCAATGTACAAAAATCCATTGCATTCCTATACACTAACAATAAAGCAGCAGAGAGAGAAATTAAGAAAACCATCCCATTTACACTTGTACCAAAAATCATAAAATACCTAAAAATAAACTTAACTGAGGAGGTGTAAGATCTGTATTCTGAAAACTATAAAACAGTGATGAAATAAACTGAAGATGATGCAAACAAATGGAATGAGTCCATGCTCATAAATTGGGAGAACAAATATCATTAAAATGTCTACACTACCCAAAGCAATCTACAGATTTAATGCAATCTCTATCAAAATACCATCAGCATTTTTCACAGAGCTAGAACAAATAATCCTAAAATTTGTATGGAACCACAAAAGACCTCGAATAGCCAAAGCAATCTTGAAAAAGACAAGTAAAACTGGAGGCATCATGATGCCAGATCTCAATAGATTACAAAGCTGTAGTGATCAAAACCGTATGGTACTGGTACAAAAACAGACACATGAACCAATAGAACAAAATACAGAGCCCAGAAATAAACCCATGATTATATGATCAATTAATCTTCTCCGAGGAATAAAAGATTATACAACGGGAAAAAGACAGTCTTGTCAACAAATAGTATTGGGAAAACTGGACAGCTACATGCAAAAGAATGAAACCAGACCCCCAGCTTTCACCATACACAAAAATAAACTCAAAATAGATTAAGGACCTAAAATTGAGAACTGAAACCCTAAAAATCCCAGAAGAGAGCATAGGCAGTAATTTCTCTGACATCAGCCATAGCAACATTTTTCTAGATAGGTCTCCTGAGGCAAGGGAAATAAAAGCAAAAATAAACTATGGTGACTACATCGAAATTGAATGCTTTTACACAACCAAAGAAACAATCAACAAAACTAAAAGACAACCTGCGGAATGGGAGAATATATTTGCAAATGACATATCCAATAAAGCTTTCGTGTCCAAAATATATAAAGAACATATAAAACTCAACACCAAAAAACCCACAATAATCCAATTAAAAAATGAGAAGATATGAACAGACATTTCTCCAAAGAAGATAGATGGACCACAGACACATGAAAAGATGCTCAACATCACTCATCATCAGGGAAATGAAAGTCAAAACCACAATGAGATATCACCTCACACTAGTGAGAATGGCTAAAATCAACAACACAAGAAACAGAAGTGTTGATGAAGATATGGAGAAGGAACCCTCCTGCACTGCTGGTGGGAATGCAAACTGGTATAGCCACTGTGGAGATAGTATGGAGGTTCCTCAAAAATTTAACAGAACTACCCTATAATTCAATAATCACACTACTGGTGTTTACCCAAAGAATACAAAAACACTAATTCAAAAGGATATATGCACCCCTATGTTTATTGCAGTGTTATTTACAATAGCCAAATCATGGAAACAGCCCAAGTGGTCCATTGATAGATGAATGGATACCAAAGAGGTGATATATATATATAAAATGGAATATTATTCAGCCATAAAAATGAATGCAATCTTGCCATTTGCAAGGACATGGATGGAGCTAGAGTATAAATGCTAAGCAAAATAAGACAGTGAGAGAAAGACAAATACCATATAGTTTCACTCATATGTAGAATTTAAGAAATAAATGAACAGGAAAAAAGAGACAAACCAAAAAACAGACTCAACTACAGAGAACAAACCGGTGATTACCAGAGGGGAGGTGGGTGGGGGGAAGGGTGAAATAGATGAAGGGGATTAAGAGTACACTTATCTTGATGAGCACTGAGTAATATATGGAAGTGTTGAATCACTGTATTGTACACTCGAAACTAATATAACACTGTGTGTTAACTATACTGGAATTGTCATTTTAAAAAATGAAGTGAAAAAATGGAAATGAAATTAAAAAATAAAATTGGGGCTTGGTGGTGGCTGCTCAACTCTATAAATTTATTAAAGAATTAATTCATACATTTAAAATGGGTAAATATTATAAATTATACTTCAATAAAGCTTTTAAACATTAAGTGTGAAATAAAATTTAAAAAAACAAAGATACTCATGAAATAGAGTGGTAAAACTAAACATAAATAACGATCAAAGCATACGCTGTACACAGATGTCCACTGAAGTGCCTGTATCATTTTCATAAATAACCTTAAGAACACCACGCTGGTAAGCTTGATGCTTAGGTGAACCAAATTATTCAGATTTTTTTCTTTAAGTTTATAGTACAAAGTTCCCAGTTTTGCTACATGACTCTTGTCCAGTGTGCTTTTTCCATCAATTTTTTTTATTATAAGTGTTTTATATACTATCACACTATGTGTTTTCTCTAACCTCATTGTTTTGTTTAATTTTCCATTTTGGGAAAGTAACACATGCTAATTACATAATAGATGAGAGTAAAACAAACCTCCCATTGGCCCATCATCCAGTAACAGCCAGTATCAATAACGTCCCACATTTCTAGTCTTTTTGCTCTGCATGTTTTTTTTATAGTATATAGAAGCTCATGCCCAATCACTTTTAATAATGTCTATTTTTCAGTATATTAATGTATGCAATTACAGATCTGAAAAATATAGATTAGAATTTCTCCTCAAATTTCATTAACTGAAGGGTGATTTGCTGGATCTTCTGGGTTGTAGGTACAGAAGGTTTTGTTGAGCCTAGAAATTAAATCTCTACTTCAACATGACCTTGTGAAATACAATGATATGTTTGCACAACAGTGAGCTTTGAGTTATTCTGTGGTCTTTCTTGATACAATAGAACTACCATGGTGCCCTTGAAGGGATTTTCCACTTCTTTGTGTTACTATCTTTGTTCAGATAGCAAACTGAGATGACAGTATTAAAAGTGTTCTCCTTTACACTATCATAGTAACCAAGGAGGAATTTATCAGAACGGGGGTGGAGGTAGGGGGGATTGTGGCATGAAAACAAAATATAGATGTCAGAACTGGTTTTTTATTTAAAACAAATCTAAGATAGTTCTGGGGAGTGAGCAGGAGGATGAGCCTTACCCAAAGCAATTTATATTTCATCTTATTCTAATTAGAGGGCTGTCAGTACTCTCTGAAATTCTGATTTGTCAGGGTGGCCCCCTCTTGCCTAGTTTGGAAGTAAATATTGAGGGAAGAGATTGTGCAAGTAAATATAGAGTTGGCACTTTTACTTATGTATGTGTGTTACAGAGTTGCTTAATGACAGGATGAGATGTAATCTAAAGGGAGAAATTGGCAATTAGTTAGCTTCTTGAAATAATTACCATGTATGGGGAAAGGACTCCAAAGTCAGCCCCCTGCCAATGCCACATGGCTTACAACCTTGCACACTCGTTACCATTTCCAATATGACCAACCTCTTCTCTGGCATCAGCTCATTCTTTTTCCCTTACATAGTCATTAACTGTTGAATCACAAACCCCCGTACCTCTGAAACAAATAATACGTTATACGTTAAAAAAAGAACAACAACAACAACAACAACAACCACAACAAGATAGCAGGAGGGGAAAAATGAAGGGGGGAAATCGGAGGGGGAGACGAACCATGAGAGACGATGGACCCTGAGAAACGAAACCCTAAACTGAGGGTTCTAGAGGGGAGGGGGGTGGGGGGATGGGTTAGCCTGGTGATGGGTATTAAGGAGGGCACGTTCTGCATGGAGCACTGGGTGTTATATGCAAACAATGAATCATGGAACACTACATCACAAACTAATGATGTAATGTATGGTGATTAACATAACATTAAAAAAAAAAAAAAGTAAAGGCTGAAAGCCATTCACCCTTTCCAGGGCAGAGCAGGAGAAAGAAACTCAGACATCATCAGAACCTACTCTCCAGGGCTGATTGTGTCCTCAGGGAAAGACATCACTTCTAATCAGTTCTGAAAGCAGTGGCTATTTCCCTTTTACAGGGAAAATAAAATCATCCCTCTACGGAGTTCTAATAAATCTACTTAAGATTTTGGGGTCGGGGGGAGGGTATTAAAGAACCTGTCTTAAAGGGAAAGACAGACAGGTGAAGCCTTCCCAAGTAGATGGCTTATTGGAGAGGAACATTGCTCCTTTGAAAGGTGACATTGTGATGTTTCACTCATGACGATGAAAGTAGCAATGGCCTGTCCATCAGAAATCCTGGGATGGAGTGCAGCTCTGCACTTCCTAGCTGTGTGACTCTGGGTAACTTACTTGAGCTTTCTGGGCCTCGAATTTCTCATTTATCAATGAGATATGTTAATACCACTTCTTAGTATAGTTAATGGTTCTAATGAGAATGCATTTGAAATATCTATGCATTATTATTACGGTTAGGAAAGGATATTGAACACAGACATGGGTTATTACCTTGGGAAATTTAAAACTGAATAAGGAAAATATACAAAACAAGTAGGCAAATGGACAGACTGCTGAGAAGGGGGAAAGGGAGATGAACTTGCATTTGGTGATCAGGGAGGAAGGAAGCATATATAGTCTGAAACTTGAAGAATGAGAAAGTGCCAGTCATGAGTAAGAAGGGGGGGGCGGACATACAGATGTCCTGTAGTAGATAAAATAGCTCCATGATTTAAAGAAAATGAAGACTTGTGACTCTGTAACATACTAAATGAGTGGGAGAGTAGCATAAAATGGGAATGGAGAGAGATTCTGGAAGTTTCTTTTCTATCTTTCACTTATATTCTGGGATAGAACGATTTGGATGTAACAGCTTCCCAGAGCTGGAGAACAACATGACTGTTCATACTAAACAATAACAGACTTAAATTCTAAAGTTTGACCCAACCACCCTCAATATAATTCCAAGTTCTTGTGTGCATTAAGCCCACAACATTTCAACCTTCTCCCACTGGCAAAATATAGGAAGACAAGAAATTAAGAATGTTTTATGATGACCATTGGAGACCAAAATTTGCTACCCAGGTCACCTCTCCAGTGTGGAAGGGTGGATCACTGAGATTACTTGGAAAGAGAGTTTAAACTCTTATATCTCAAATCAAGAGCCGCAGAGTTAGGCCCCATCTACCACTTTTCCATCCTAGCCATTTTCTGCTACATGTTAACCAACCTGAGCAGCTGATCCAGTCAGTTGGAAATGTTAATGCATTGCTTACAGGCACCCCCATCAGGAAACTGTTTAAAAAAAAATAAGAGCTTCCCAATTTTTATAGGAGATACATTTGCCCAAGGCATAGATTCAGAGAAATTCTGAATTTCTGAGAATTCAGAGAATTCTCTGAATTTCTGAATTTACTCTCTATAGGCCTATCCTAAATAGTCACAGTGAAATCTCTGGCATAAAAACCAGGAATACTGAGATAATGCCCAAAACTCTTCTCTGGCGCTGACCGCTCTCCCACATACCAAAACTCTGCTAACATGTCCTGGGTAACTTCACATTAGTTTATCCTACTGACAAATTCAACATATACAAAGCAGAACTGATCACCTTTCTCCAAACCAGCGCCTCCCCAGTAAAGGCACCACCATCCACCAAACTGCTCAACCAAGAAAACTGGGACTCATGTTTACTTCCTACCTTTCCCACATTCAGTCAATCACTGGTCCCTATAGCTTCTACCATCCTAATACTTCTCCAGTCTCTCCTCCTCCTACCCATCCTGTTAGGTTAGGCCTTCACCTTTTTTTTTTTTTTGCCTGGGTCTCCCAGCCTCCCTCCAGCCCACCTAAATTTGCCCTCCACAGAAATATCACAATGTATTTATCAAAAGCAAACACAGTCATGTCAGATTTCTGCTTACAATTATTCAATGTTATCCCTAACCGCCTAGCTTTCAAAACAGTGGTCATAGGCCATTGCTCAGGACACAAGGCCCTTCAGGATCTCTTTCCTACGTCTCTGGATGTACTTCACCCACTCCCCCTACATGCACTTTTCACTCCAGCCTAAGTAAGCCATTTGAACTTCCCTATACATGCCCCTTGCGTATTTATTTTTCTAGTTCTTCACTTAACTTTTTCCTTTACCCGCCTAAGTTATACTTAATACATTGCTGAAATAAACAAAAAGTAATTGAAACAAAATTACTTTTGGTATTTGGGGGTGTTGAAATCATGGAAGCCACCTTCCACTTAAAAAAGTTTTCTCAATCACTCTATTCCTTTAGGTTAAAAGGACAACTTCAGGTTTCTTCGGGTGTTCAGAACTCAGTTCAAGCTCTCTTATCTCCCTCTCTTTGGTTCAGCTGTGCTTCCTCTCTGCCCCCAAAGCACCCTGTTCCTCTTTGTACCTAACACTCAACCACACTGGTTTTCTTGTTCGTCTCATTAAATGGACTATAAGAGCATCTCTCATTTGTTTCCCCAATATCTAAAACCGTGCGCAGTGTAAACACATATGCAGAATATTGAGCCAGTGGAATATTAACTACAAGCCACAATAGAAGTGATGAGGAAACTCTGAAATATATGGAGAAAAATGACTTTTGGTTTTATCTGAGCATATTCCATATACAAATACATTGTATGGGAAGAGTTTTGTTCATAGTATTCCATAAAGTGAGACTATAGGTAAAGACATATTTAAAACATAAGTCTCCTTTTCTACACTTGTAGTCATTTTGCAAAGAATGAAATCCCCTCCACCCTTGCCACAGAGAACTATCCTCTCCTGACACTGATAAATACAAGAGAAAAATCATTGCAGAGAAACAACTCAGATGAGCTGTAGAATGTAGATCCACAATCTCTTAACTGAAATTCTGAAGACACAATTCAGAAAGTTCTAGAAACAAATTTTTTTAGAAACTCATTTGGCAACAAAACCTGGCCTGACCCGAACCCAACTGGTTGGGTTCATGAATGCGACATGAATGGAAGGGCTATTTTAAAGTCATTATTTATCACACCCTTGGGACTAAAATTGAGTACTTTGTTTCCCAATAATCTTTCTCCAGCTTCACTCTAAAATCTAGTTAGTAATGGGGCACCTGGGTGGCTGAGTCAGTTAAGCAGCTGACTCTTGAGTTCAGCTCAGGTCATGATCTCAGGGTCGTGAGATTGGCCAGCACTGGGGCTCCACACTCAGCAGGCAAGTCTGCTTGGGATTCTCTCTGCCCTGCCCCCTCTGCCCCTCCTCCCAACACGCTTGCTCTCTCCCCCCCTCTCAAATAAATAAATCTTTAAAAATAAATAAGTAAATAATCTGGTTAGTAGTAAAAAAAATAAAATAAAATAAAATAAAAATAAATAAAATGCTACTATGTCATTGGTCTTCAAAATTCTAGTCAGTGCCTCACAATATTTTAAGGCTTTTTAATTTTCTGTTGTTCTGTTCCATACTTACCCCTGGTCAGAATTCTTTGTGTCTGCCTCCAAGCTAATCTAAGGAAAGACCCTTCTTTATCTAAGTTGTATTTAATACACTGCTGAAATAAATAACAAAGTATAGAAATGAAAGTACTCCTAGTATTTTGGAGTGTTGAAATCATGGCAGCCGACTTCCACTTGAAAAGTTTTTGCAATCACTCTACTCTTTTAGGATGAAAGAACATCTTCAGATAAGTGAGAATTTCTCACTCTCAATTACCTATTTTCCTGGTCTAAGCTAATTCTCTACCTAGGGCAACTTTATATCAGGAAAAGCTCCAAATACCTTTAAAAATTAAAAAAAAATTAAAAATCAGAATTAAACTTAAAAAAACAAAGAAAACCATGAAGTGTTAGAGGGAAAACAGAATTTTTTTTACAACTTCAGAATAACAGAGACCTTTATCACTATCATACCTTATAAAACTTAGAAATAATTTTTAAACAACTGATATATTTGGCTACTTTTATGTTAAATTTTCTGCAAAGCAAAAACACCATAAGCAAACTCAAAAAACAAAAACTTCTGGAAATTTATGTATTAATTTAATTAATATATAATGAATTCCTACAACCAATAAAAATATAAAAGGCAAAAGAAATGAATAAATAGTTCACAGAAAAGGAACTACAAATGGCTCTTAAATATAGGAAATACCTTCAATCACATTCATGATAAGAAAAATGCAAATTAAAAATTTACTGTGTCATTTTTAATTTACGCAATTGGCAACATTTTGAAAATCTGGACCCAACTTTTTTGGCAAAGCAGTGGAAAAAATATGAACTCTTGTATATTGCTGGTGAGAATGCAAATTGGAACAACTCATATACAGGCAATTTGGCAATATCTATTAAAATTACAAATGCACATATTTAATGTAGCAATTCCACTTTTAGGAATTTATCATGCAGATATATTAGCAGATTGTAAAAATGACACATGTACATGGTTGGTTATTCATTGCAGCACTGTTTGCAGTGGAAAAGATCAGAAATTACCTAAATTTCCAGCAATATGAAGTTAGCTATTATCATACGTTCATTCAGTGGAATACTGCACAGTAACTTTAAAAAAAAAAAAGAGGAGGAGGAGGAAACTCTGTGTGTACTGATATGGAAAGATAGTCAAGACATTTTTTTAAATGAAAGACGAAGAAAAACACTGGACACAATTAATTTGATATACATAGCTTTTTCAAAGTCTCAGCTACTATTTTCTAAAACGTATCCCCCATAAAATCTAATTTTGAATATCAATCAAACTTAGAGAAAGAGGGATTTAAGGCAATAGGATAAATGTAAGAGAAATAATATATTTTCCAAATGATTGCTTAAAGCAAATCTCCCTCATATTGAAATTTTTTAATTCACTCCCTTTACATTCTGGATCAAATTGGCTCCCTTTATTATTATAAGTTTCATTAAGTCCCCAGATCTACTGAAGAGGCTTTTCACACACTCAGTTTTAAGACAAGCATTTATATAGTCACATTATTTTGAGCACCAACAATACTCTGAATTTGTGAGTACTCCTGACCTGAATGGTGATTCATTTGCCGAGGTAATTAATTCCATCCATTTCTAACCCACAGGATTAGAGGCATTTTGCGCTAAGGTTCTCCACCTTTTGGGCAGCTCTCTTACCCTTTGCTGACTGATCTTCTTCCTTTACCTATTTTTCAATTGTTGCTCTTCTCAAGAATATTTTCGCTTTTTGTAATGTCCCAGGGGATCTCATTTTCTTCAAGAGCTTCACCCTCTATCGTGATGAGACTCTGTGTCCTATGACCCCTCAAGCACATATCCAAAACTGAACTCTTTTTCTTCAGCCAAACATCTTTTCTTCTCCTGAATCATAGAGTCTCCTTTCTTCTTTACTCCAAGTATCCGATCAGTTACTAAATCCTATTTTTCTACTTCTTAAATAGATCTAAGTCGGTAGTCCACCCCCACCACCACCCCCTGGTTCGGACCCACTTCACGTCTCACATCAACAACTGCAATAGCTTACTAATTTGTCTCCTTCAGCTAGCTAACCTGTCCTTAAATCCATCCATGGCATAGCTAATATAATTTCATCTTTAAAGCAAAATTTTGGTCATAACACCTCCTTTCTCCAGCCTTTAATGGCTCCTTGTCAGCTATAGGATAACACTGCCCAACGTACCAAACCTCACTCAGCATACCAGACCTCCAGAAACTGGCTCCTCTTTCTTAATCCATACCCCTCACCACTCCCCCAAACCTACCCTGCATGTCCTAGCCATACCGTTCCGTCCATTTCTGAGACATGCCATGCTGTTCACTTAATTCTCTTCACCCTGAAAAGCCCCCTCTGCCCTACCCTCATTTCTTGTCACTCAGTGAGCTCCTAGCCATTTTTCACAACCAATTCAAATGTAACCACCCGTTAAGCGCTCCAGACATCCCCAGAACTGTCCACTGTACTCCACCTCCATCAGAGCGCATGGAGTACTGTGTAGTGTCTACTTGTTTGGTGCAAATCTATCCCCATTAACCTGCTGGTATGGATAGCATCTGAAGAAGCAGGGTCCATTTCTCTCCATCCCCACATTTAGCCCAACACCTCATACCTGGGTGCTCAATAAATTATGGTTGAATTGAATAACAATATCTAATATATGTTTGGTTTTTAAAGCTCCAATGGCATAGTGAGTGAAAGGAGAAATGTTTAAAAGATTAGAGGCAGAGTGTTTTACAAAGCAAGTTTAAAAAAAAAAAAAAGTTTAAAGAACTACCATGTCAAATGCTCAAGAAAAAGGGCTGAAAATGATGTGTCTGACCTAAGGAGCGGGGGTGAAGAGTAGCATGATGAACAGATGCCTCTTAGGAGTTCCAGCAGTAATAAACATTTTTCTTTTGCCAAAACCAAGTAGGATATTAGGACTATGGCCTTGTCCTTTGACTTCCTCTGGAATCACTAGGAATTTATAGAGTCACTTTTTGACTGCATTAACACCCTTTAACATATTAACCAAGCTTCTATTGTACCCCATTTCAAATTCCACTCTTGCCACATCCTTCTGGTAACATCAGTTCAAGTGTTCAACTTCTCTGGTACCAGGAAAACAAAAACCTTTGGGGGTCAATTCCCAAGTAATCCTTCTTTCCTACTGCACTTTAAAACAACATGTCAGGGCGCCTGGGTGGCTCAGTCGTTAAGCGTCTGCCTTCCGCTCAGGTCATGGTCCCGGGGTCCTGGGATGGAGCCCCGCATCGGGCTCCCTGCTCCGCAGGAGGCCTTTTTCTCCCTCTCCCACTCCCCCTGCTTGTGTTCCCTCTCTCGCTATGTGTCTCTCTCTGTCAAATAAATAGTCTTAAAAAAATATATGTCAAGAAAAGTCGGAGTAGCAATACTTATATTGTTCTTTTTTTGTTGTTCTTGTATTGTTTTAATCCTGCTTTGGTATCACGGTAATACTGGCTTCAGGGAATGACTGTGATGTGTTCCCTCTATTCTATTATTTGTAAGATTTTGATAAAGTTTGTCTTTAATTACTTTTCTAAATGTTTGGTAGAATTCACTAATGAAACCATGTGGTCTTGGTCTTTTTTGTGCTGGGAGGTTTTTGATTTCGAATTCAATTTTCATTCTTGTTATTGGTCTAAGATTTCCTATTTTTTGGATTCCAGATTTATGGTAACATGTGTGTTTTTAGGAATTATCCAGTTTTTTTTCCTAAGCTATCTAATTTGTTCATATATAACTGTTTATAGTAACCTGTCACCCCACTATGTATTTGTGGTTATCTGTTGAGTTGTTTTCTCTTTCATTTCTCACCTTGGTTTTTGAGTCTTCTTTCTTAATGTAGCCAATTTTGGTGGGGTTTGTTTTTTTGTGGTGTTTTTTGGAAAAACTTGTCATTCTGGTGTTATATTATTGTTTATCCTGATCTCTATTTCTGATTTTTTTTTTTTTTTGGTTATTCCCCTTCCTCCCCTAAATTTCAGCTAAGTTTCTTCTTTTTCTAGTTCCTTGTGTTGTAATGTCAAGGAAAAAAAGTTCAAATCAACAACTTAAAACAAGCATTTAAGGCATAAATTTCACCCTAACATCTGCTTTTGCTACATTCCATAGGTTTTGGAGTATTTTCTTTTCTTTTGAGACATATTTCGATTTCTTATTTGGCCCATTGCTTGTGCAGTAGTGAGTTGTTTAATATTTACATAGTAAATATTTAACGTTTATGTTGTAAATTTTCCAGTTTTGTTTTATTGTTGATCTTTAGTTTTGTACCATTATGGTTGGAAAATATGCTTGGTATGATTTCAGTCTTAAATTTGTAATATTTGTTAGGTCTCTTTTTATGTGATTTAACCAGGGGATCCTTCTTCTTGTACTGGAAGGAAATATATATTCCATTTTTCTTGGATAGAATGTTTTATATATCTCTTTGAGAACCATGTATTCTGAAGTATGCTTCAAATAAAAAATGTTCTTGTTGAAAAAAATACCTTTAACTGAGGGCATTCACTTAAAATAAAGCATACCAGAGGGGGGTTGGGGAGGGTGAGATAGGTGAAGGGAAATTAAGAGTACACTTATGATGATGAGCACTGAGTAATGATGTCTAGAACTGTTGAATGACTCTATTGTACACCTGAAACTAATATAACACCATATGTTAACTATACTAGAATTAAAATAAAAACCTTAAAAAAACAAAACAACACTCCAGGTATCTATCTACTTATCTACATCCTAGTCCTGTTGGCTCCCAACTCATTAAAACCATTGTCTAGTCACAAGGACCCCGAATCAGCCTCTCTTAGAGGCTTCTAGAACATAGCCCGGAAAAGGAGGACTGGCTGGATTCTTCTTATTCGTAGATTTCTTCTCTGGTACCTTCCTGTCTGTCTGAAAAGATCTCCCTAAGTGGCTGCTCCCCTTTTTCCATCATTTCCCGTCTAGTCAGTAAACATAGTCCTAGTGTGATTGACTTTGGAACCCTGGCACCTGCTTCAGGTCAAATTGATTTCTATTTATCAGCTGTCTCAAAAACTGATTTTTGTTTATCAATGGTCTCAAACAATGTCCTTTTGCTCTCCTTCTCTTCTACCTCTTCCTCCTGGCTCCCTCCTAATCTCTCTTTCTCTGCTCCCCACTGCTTTCCCTCTCCCTCTCCCATATACACACAAACACACAGAATTCATAGACACAATCTCCATTATTTGTCTCTCTCAACAGTTACTAATGTTTACAAAGCACACATTTATACTTGAGATGGCGCCAGCCTCTCAAGACAGATGCACTTTCAGTTCCAAACATGGCTTTTGGGAGACAGACTTTTGCCATCAAGAGAAAATGCCTGAGAAACAAACACTCTGGAAACTAATTGGAAAGAAAAAAGTTCAAGCCAGAGTAAGAGAAAACTTTCTTTCTTTCTTGGCATTCCCAGAATACTGGCCTGTTCTAAAATTCATAGTGTGTGCAGAAGTGACAGAAGCAAAAAATTTAGATTCACAATGGGGTGAAATATCTATGGCTTAATAAAAGCCAGCAGAACAATTGCAGAGAAAAAAGAAATAAAGAGATGCAGAGGGAGATGGATATACAAAACAGTTTCAGAAATGTTTTGACTCTGCTCTCATAAATAAGTATGTAAATGGTCAACATATACTAGATAGAACTCAATATCTAACATCTTATGAATTTTCAGTGTCTTTTTTCTTATCCTAAGAATTGCTGACATACTATTATAGGTTATCACAAGATTATATTCCAAATATATACACTTTCTGTTACTTGTTACTTCTTATATTTTTAGTCTCCTGAAATACAGAGTATTTTTGTTTGCATTCATTTCTGAACCCAATTCCTATCCCACCCATGTTCTCTCTACACACACACACACACACACACACACACACACACACACAAGCAAACACAATTTTACACCAACAAAACTCATCCAGTTCTAAACTGGTGAGAATGTAGTTGCACCTTCTCATCTTTTTTTTTTTTAATTTTATTTATTTATTCCAGAGAGAGAGAGAGAGAGGGAGAGAGAGTGCACAGGGAGAGGAGCAGTGGGAGAGGAACAGGCAGACCCCAGACCGAGTGTGGAGCCCATCGAAGGACCAGATCTCAGAACTCTGAGATCATGACCTGAGCCAAGACCAACAGAGTCAGATGCTTAACCAAATGAGCCACCAGGCGCCCCACACCTTCTCATCTTTTAAATCTTAGTTTAAATGCTAACTCCTCAAAAGACTTTACTAGAATAGAATAGATCTAGTTACTTCTAGATTACAGTAATTTATTTTCTTCACACAGTTATTCAAATGTGTAATTTAGAAACTGTATTTAATTGTTATTCTCTGATTCTTCCAATAAAACGTAAGCTTCATGAAGGCAAGGACCATTTCTGTCTCTTTTATCTCCATCACATAGGATTGTGCCAAACACATTGTATAGATTTAATAAATATTAATTAACAAACAAGTATGCATTTTTAATTTTCTGTAAACACACAAGTACATATGAGATAAAGGGATTTAAGAAAATCTACTTACACAGAGTTTACCACCCAAAATTCTTGATATTAATACATAAACAAAGCCAACTGTAACAAAATAGGAAACCAAAATGAAACAAACAGAATTGGCAGGTAATAGAAACTAACGAAGACACTTTATCCTTGATACTATGAAATGGATAATGGATTTAAAAGTTCGCTAATGATGTTTAACAGTACATAAAACATACACATTATTTCAGTTTCTGTGGACCAAGATATGGGAAAGGCTTAGCTGGATCCTCTTTATGATTCATGATTTCAGAAGGTTCCAATCCAAATGTGAGCTGGGGCTACAGTCTCATCTTAGTCCCACCTGGGGAACAATCTACTTCCAAACCCACATGGTTGTTTACCAGCATGTGGTTTCTAGTGAGCTGCTGGACTGAGGACCTCAGTTTCTTGCTAACTGTTGGTTGGAAGCCACGCTCAGCTCTCTGCCATGTGGGCCTTTCCAACATAGTTACATCTTTCCTCAAAGCCAGCAGGAGAGAATTTCCTTGGAGGATAGGATTTACAATATTATGTAACCTAATTACTTACATATAATCACATATATCCCATCACATTTGTCATATTCTATTTGTTACAAGCAAGTCACAAGTTCTACCTACACTCAAGAAGAGGGGACCATGAGAGTCAGAGAATCAGTGGGCAGGGGTCATGGAGGAACTCTAGAGTCTGCTCACCACAAACAGAATAGTTAGCATGACCCTGGTTCATCTAAGAATGTTAATAAATAAAATATTTTTCTGGTAGTAAAGAATTTGTCCAACCTCACAGGATCCTCTGAAGTTTTATGAATAAGATATTAAAATAATTCACATGGGTAGTTTGGGTGGTAATATTCACCTACAAGTGTTTTTAATGGTACTTTATGGCAGGAGACTAATCAAAGAGTTGTGAATGTCTTCATAGTTTTATCAAAGACAGAATGGAATAAATAAGTTAGATGATGCAAATAGCATGAAGTAGCTAAAGATTCTATATACGAGAAATTAAGTGAAAACCAGAGATATATGTGGGAAATTATATCACAACCCTTTCTTTTGTCCCCATCTTTGTCATGGTTCAACTTCCTTGCCCCATTGGCTTTGGATGTGGTCATGTGACTTGCCTTAACCAATCAAATGTGAGCAGAGATGACACTATGCCAGCTCTGAGCAGAGACTGTAGGAGGTATTCTAAGCTTTGGTTTGCCTCTTTGCACTCCTGTCCTCCACCATGAGAACAACTCATGCCAGGAGAAGATTCCAGAATGAAAGACATGCCAAGCCTAGCAAAGTCCAGCAGAGCCATGTCCAGCCAACCATTAGACTTATACGCAGTGAATCAATATTTATTATCAGAAGCCATTAATTTTGGAGTTATTCATTAGGCAATAGAATAGAGCAAGCAAAATAGAGCAAAAATCTGACTAACACAGTATAGAATTTTTCAAGTAACTGATCAATAAAATGAGAAGGGACTTAGCATTTCTCTACAATTAAATTGTTTCAATTACAGTGTTTTTATGCCATACATTCTGATCTCTGCCAACATTATCATTGATTTATTACCATTGTTGAAGAACAAGACATAAGTATAAGAGTGAAAGAGGCCTGTTAAAACAAATGCCAGAGTTAAGCTTCCCACTCAGCAAACATGGACAGTCTTCATTTACAAGGGCAGGGACCTCTACCACTGATATTGATAGATTGAAGAGAGTAGATCTGAGCAACATCACTGCTTACTTGATAGGGAGAGAGGCCAGAAGTGTTAGCCTAAGGAAGTTTCTGGAAGGAAATAGGAGAAGGAAGTTTTTTGTATTCTAAAACCATTAATCTCTCATACCCTAATATTTTCACAACATCCTAATTATGGCACTGATTAGAGCTACCTAGTATTCAAGCTATTTATGTCTTACCTGTCCCTATTACTGAATTGTAACTCCCTAAAGAGCAGAGACCACACTTTACTCATTTTAAAAATTTCTTGGACACAAAGTACCCACAGAAAACAGGCATTCAAGAAATAAATGGAATTTCTCTGTTCTTTGCTAAAAGTAGTTTCTTGCCTATCACTGAAAAATAACTAAAGGCAGGTGACTAAAGTGCTAAATGGAAGGCAAATTAGCTGAGTTTCATTTCAGGCAAAACGTAGGAAATTCCCAGGTTCTCTTGATGATAGAAAGCCAAACTCCCCATGCCTGGAGATTTGAGACTTCAGACCCATAAGCATCAGATTCATCCAAGATCATCTCTAATTTCTGGTAGCACCTGTTGAGATTTATCTTTTTTTTTTTAAGATTTTATTTATTTATAGAGAGAGACACAGCGAGAAAGGGAACACAAGCAGGGGGAGTGGGAGAGGGAGAAGCAGGCTTCCTGCTGAGCAGGGAGCCCAATGTGGGGCTCAATCCCAGGACCCTGGGATCATGACCTGAGCTGAAGGCAGACGCTTAACGACTGAGCCACCCAGGCACCCTGAGATTTATCTTTAATGAGTTAGCTGTACAATACTATAAATATCACTGATAAAAATCATTCATGTATTAAGGAATATATAAAATTTTGTGTATCTGGCTTAATAAAACATATTACTCTCCTGGAAAATTTGAACGTAACATACTCAAAAGTGCATTTTAAATTACCTCTTAGATTTTCTGTCCTTTTACATAAATATTAGCACTTTTACATAAATATTAGCACAAGATTGCTTTCCAAGAGTCAAACTTTAAACAAAAATAACCACGCATTCATTCAGAGATTTAAAAAAAAAAATCGTGTAGTCCCTCACAATAAAAGGTACATTTCTGTTCTAAAAGGAAACTTCAGTAATTGAAAATTCCTGAATTTAATAGAGAATGTTTCTTTCTGATAACTGGTTCCAACTTCATAGAAGTAAAAGATGCTGATGTTAGACTGAGCATATTCTGTGATTCAAACATGTACTCAAGCAGGAAACGTCCTAGATTTGGGAAATACCCAGCAAAGAGTTGTCTGCAGGCAGGTAGGGCTCTATTCTCCAATCAGGCTAAAGAGTGGCTTTCAGGAATCCACTTGACAATTCTGATTGAGATGGAATTGCAGTCTGCAAGGAGTCAAGAAAACTTATACTCCAGCTGCCTAGATCACAAAAATGTCAAAAAGTAGGAAGAAAGAACAGGAACTTTGTAGAGAATAAGAAAGCCTGGTAGTCCTATCTCCCCCAGGAATGGTAAAAGGTAAAACGTGGCTGAGAACAAACCATTAGCTGTCAGGCCAGACTCTCAGATCAAACTGTAAATAATTGCAAGTTAAGATTGCTCTATACAAATGCAAAGCATCTGAGGCACTCTGTGTAGGCTTTGTAACCTGCCTCTGGGTAGGCACAATAACACTCTGTGTTATTGTGCTCTATTCTGTAATTTCAAGTTTACATTTACAAATATGTGGAGATTAAACATGTTCCTGAAAACCCAATGGGCCAGAGAGGAAATCAAAATGGAAACCCAAAAACCTTGAGATAAGTGAAAATGGAAACACAACAAACCAAATGGGATGCACTGAAAGCAGTTCTAACAGGGACATTTATGGCAATAAACACCTACATTATGAAAAAAAAAGATCTTAAGTAAACAATTAGGCAAAGGGAGGAAGGAAGGGAGGAGGGGAGGAGGGGGAGGGGGATAGAGGAGGAGGGGAGGAGGGGAGGAGGGGAGGAGGGGAGGAGGGGAGGAGGGGAGGAGGGGAGGAGGAGCACCTAACTCAGAAAAGAAATTTTCTGTTTGCAGATGACATCGTCTTATACATGGAAAATCTAAAGATTCCACCAAAAAAACATTAGAATCAATAAATGAGTTCTGTAAAGTTGCAGGATACTAGCCCGGGTATGTTACTAAATATTAACAATAAACTATCAGAAGGGGAAATTAAGAAAACAATTGCATTTACATAACATCAAAAAGAATAAAATACTACTGTCCATACTACAAAAAACAATCTACCGATTCAATGTAATCCCTATCAAAATTCCAATGGAATTTTTCACAGAATAGAAAAAAAAAATCCTATAATTTGCAACCACAAAGACCCCAAATGGCCAAAAAAATCTTGAGAAAAGCAGCAAAGCTGGAGGCATCACACTTTCTGATTTCAAACTATATTACAAAACTCTAGTAATCAAAATAATATAGATTGACATAAAAACAGACACATTAGATCAGTGCAAGAGAACAGAGTGTCCATAAATAAAGTCATGCGTATATGGTCAATTAATTTTTGACAAAGTAGCCAAGAAAATACAATGGGGAAAGGACAGTCTCCTCAATAAATGATGCTGGAAAAACTATATATCCACATGCAAAAGAATGAAACTGCACCACTATCTTACACCATACACAAAAATAATTCAAAATGGATTTAAGACTTGAAAATAAGACCTGAAACCATAAAACTCCTAGAAGAAAACAGGAGATGAGCTCCTTGACATTGGTCTCAGCAATGATTTTTTGGATTTGACACCAAAAGCAAAGGTAACAAAAGCAAAAATAACAAATGGGACATCAAACTATAAATCTTATGCATAGAAAAGGAAACCATCAACAAAATGAAAAGTCAATCTACAGAATGAGAGACAATATTTGCAAACTGCATATCTAATATCCAAAATATACAAGAAACTGATACAACTCAATAGCGAAGGAAGGAAGGAAGAATTTTAAAATGGGTAAAAGACCTGAATACACATTTCCCCAGAAAGAAATAAAAGCGGCTAATGGGTAAATGGAAAACTACTCAAAATCAATCATCAGGAAAATGCAAATCAAAATCACGAGATACCATTTCATACCTATTAGGATGGCTATTATCAAAAAGACAAGGGGCACCTGGGTGGCTCAGTTGGTTAAACATCTGCCTTTGGCTCAGGTCATGATCCCAGGGTCCTGGGATCGAGTCCCAGGTCAGGCTCCCTGCTCTGCGGGGGGCCTGCTTCTCCCTTTCCCTCTGCTTGCTGCTGCCCCTGCTTGTGCTCTATTAAATAAATAAATAAAAATCTTTTTAAAAAAATGACAAGCGATAACCAATGTTGGTGAGGATGTGCATAAAAGTGGGAATGTAAACTGGTATAGCCATTATGAACATTATGAAAGTTCCTCAAGAAATTAAAAATAGTGGTACCATATGATCCAGCGATCCTACTTCTGGGTATATATCTAAAGAAATTGAAATCAGGAGCTCATAGAGATACCTGCATTCCCATGTTAATGTTCATCACAACACTATTCACAAGAGCAGAAGTATGGAAACAACCTAAGTGCCTGCTGACAGATGATGGATAAAGAAAATGCAGTATATACACACAATAGAATATTATTTGATCTTTAAAAAGAAGGAAGTCCTGCCATGTTTGACAAACAGATGAATGTAGAAGGTATGAATCTAGAAAGTAAAATAAGCCAGACAGAGAAAGACAAATACCGTGTGGTATCTCTTGTATGCCAGAATCCTTAAAATGTGTATATATATCAAACTCTATACTTTAAACATATTACAATTTTATTTGTCACTTTTATTCCTCAATAAAACTGGGAAAAGAAAGTAGATCGCATGTTCAGTGTTCCTACCACAACAAAAGAAAAATTTTTAAAAAGAACTACGATCTACATGGTGTGAATTTTTTTTTTTTAAGTCCCAGCACTTAAAAAAAAAAAAAAAAAGGCAAGTTAGAGTACTTCAGAGAAAGGAGAAGCACAAACAATTGGGGGAATTAAAAAAAAAGTTTCATAAAGAAGGTAGCCTTTCAGCTAGATCGAAAAGATGAAAAGAATTGGACAGAATCCAGGCTGTGGGGCATTCCTGGTCGGAGGAATCAGCATGAGACAAGTTCAGGAATGGCAATGCCAGAGCAGAGGGGGGAGCAAGGATTCTCATGATTTTCCGGGAATATGAAAATAGTAAGACACGAGACTGTGAAGGTGATTTGAGGCCATTAAAGAGGACTTTCAATAAGATGCTAAAGAATTTGTGTTTAATTACAAAGACACTGGGGACTACTGAAAGTTTCTGAAATTAGCATGGATGATCAGAGCTTGGCTTTAGGGAGGGAAGTCTGATGGAGTGGTAAAAGATAGAGTCAAGGCGGAAAGAGCTGGAGGCAGGGAGCACGACCAGGAGGTAACATTTGCAGCAGTCCAGCGTGCAACTTACATCTCATGAGAATAAATCCTGAGGCACTATCACCATCAATAACAGAACTATTAACCACTTAAATTGTTAAATTATTATAGTTGGGGCGCCTGGGTGGCTCAGTCGTTAAGCGTCTGCCTTCGGCTCGGGTCATGATCCCGGGGTCCTGGGATCGAGCCCCGCATCGGGCTCCCTGCTCAGCTGGAGGCCTGCTTCTCCCTCTCCCATTCCCCCTGCTTGTGTTCCCTTTCACTCTGTCTCTCTCTCTGTCAATTAAATAAATTTAAAAAAAAAATTATTATAGTTATAAAGATTGAAATTCCTGGGGTGCCTGGGTGGCTCAGTTGGTTAAGCGTGGGACTCTTGATTTCAGCTCAGGTCATGAGCTCAGGAACATGAGATCAAGCCCCACCTCGGCTCCACGCTCAGCAGGAAGCTTGCTTGAGATTCTCTCCCTCTGCCCCTCTCATCATGCTTATTCTAGCTCTCTCTCAAAAACAAATCTTAAAAAAAAAAAATAAGATTGAAATTCCTATGGCACTTTATAGTTAGTCATCAAGTCCTTAATTGGTATCTACCATTTGCCTAGTGCTATTGTTAGGTAGAAGCTAGATATGAGCAGTAGATGAACATTCTAGAGACAGAGTCCCAAATCCTTGAAGGGGAAGGATAGAGACAGGAGCTAGAGGCAAGGACAGTGCTAAACAATCTACACATTAGAAGCCTGGGGCACAACATCCTGACCTTGTGGCTTCAAGACCTTGGGGCTGACCAATCAAGAGCCACAGATGCACTCTCCTCTTCCACCTCTGCCCCAGGGTGACCCCTAGACTCATGATGATGCATCTGCATTGTGGGTACAGCCCTACCCCATGGAGAAAGGCTGCCATGAGGTTCTGGTACAAACCCTGTAGGGTCAAAAACTCCCCCTCCCAACAACCTGTGAGGAGTCCCCCCAGATTAATGGAAGCAGCCTCCATTAGAGACCACCCCACTGAATGTCACAGCTCCTCCCAGCCCAGAGAGACACAACAAACAACCAAACCCCAAATAAGCTAGGACCTGTTCCACCTCTGGGAACCTGCCCACTCTCCCACCTAGAGAGTGTACTTTCACTTTAATAAACTGTTTGGTGCTTCCTACTCTCCTTCTGGCTATTTTTATTCAAGTGTGGATCCCCATGTAAGTCTTCTGGTGGGGAATCCAAGGACTGAGACTTCCATTCACACAACACAGACTCTCCTGATATAACACTATGATAAATCCAAGGAGAGAGGGGACGTTCACATCAAAATAAAATAGAAAGTGGCATACAATAAAAAGATCCTAAGATATCATATACTTAATTATAGGGATCAGACTCTATTAGATCAATTTGTCTATCTAGAAGGTAATAGCTAGTTTTGTGGCTTTTGGTAGTCTGAAAGTAAGAGTAAAGTGTACATGGTTGGTAAGGAAATTATACCAAAAGTTATGATAAATGTAGATAGAGTACATTTACATCATGCAAATGTTCACAAGTGATGATTGGTTGAACAGCTGAATTAATCAGATGCCCAAACTAAGAAAGAATCTTGAGCTAATATTTATGACCCATTCCTACTATGAGATCTCATCCATTCACTCAATGAGTACTTAGTAAGCATCTACTATGTGCTTGGGATATGTCAATCAATAAAACAAATATCCCTGTAGTCTTGAGGCTCACATTCTAGCTGGGGAAGAAAGATAAAGATTGTGAACAGAATAAATAAGAAGCACAGTATATTAGAGGGTGACAAATGCCAGGAAAAAGTAAAGAGAAGGGAATAAGGAGTCTGGAGTATTGCAATTTTAACTACAGTGGTTCAGAGTAGGTGTCCTTAGGAAGGTACTACTTGAACAAAATGTCAGTAACAGATCATTGGCTGTGCCTCAAGGATTGATAAAAAAAAAAAAAATCCATCCACGATACCAAAGAGTCTATCATCTGTGGTTCTAGAAAACATCAGATTCCAAACTTTCAGGCTTCTAGAGTAAAAGCAACATGGAGAGATAGCTGGCATTGCCTTAAAGCTATAGGTCCACTTACTGCTGTTGTACCAACAAGTAGTACATGAAACAGAAGACAGCAAAGTTGAGTGGGCACTGCCTATTTCTCCTTTGCCACCTTCCTTTCACTCTCACCCCAACCACCCCTACAAACTCCCTTTCTGTTTGTTGCATGTGATTTGGCTATTGTGTTGCAAGATTTGAGTTCCAAATAACCAAGTCTTCTAGACTTGATTTTTGGATTTTTGTTGTTAATCAAAATTCCTACACTAAACTCACTGTTGCCAGCAAGGATTTTTTTTTTTTAATCCAGGGTTTACAGCAAGGAGAGAGGGGATAGCTTGCTGAGCAATCAGACATTTATGCATTATACAAATCAGTAAAGATGTAAGTAGGAGTCCAAGTACAGAAGAAAACAGTACAAACTTCAAGAGATGGTGAAAAACACCTGGGATGCATCTATTATAGAATTAGCCAGCAATTAGCTTGATAGACATCAGCCAATGTGCAGAAGCTAGATGGAGAAGTAGCCAAAAGTCCTCCTGGAGCTGGATCTACATCAGCCAACAGAGAACTGGGGAAATGTTAATGGATCTGTGAAGAACCTAATTTGGCAACCTCAGAGACTGCATCTCTAATTGTAATTCACACTCAGGTTGACTTTTATAGGCAATGTTTTTAAACAAGATGAAATTTAGTAAAAAAAAAAAAAAAAAATAGAGACAGAGGAAAAAGGAAAGGATTTATGTTAAATTGCTCTCCTTTTAAACTTTCATGGGAATGGAACATTTCAGTCATCTCTAAAGAGTTGAAGGATATACCTAAAAGTTCTGTACTTGGACATGTTCTCAAACAACAATGGTTGTTTTTAAATGACATCTAATCTTCTGACAGATCTATCCCCAAATCCTTGAGCTAGCACCCAATGACTTGATATAATTAAACTATTTCTGATGAAATGAATTGAAGGACCCAGAGGAGCAATAAAGCGCCACATACAAAGCCACCTTTACAGTTTAACCCATGCTTTGTTCGATTGGGAAATTCACAGTGCCAAGTGGTAAAAAAAAAAAAAAAAAAAAAGAGGGCTAGTTTTTACAAAAGGAGAAGATCTTGAGGCTAAAAGGACTGGAGATTGAGGGAAACAGGCAGTAGCCCGCACCTCCAGAACGGCCTTTTTAAAAAGGTAAATCAGATCATGTCATTCCCTAGCTTAACACCTTCCAATGGTCTCCCTTCCAGCCAGTCAAATCTAAACTTATGATGGCCTTTCCTTCCTCTCCCTTGCTCATCACTCTCCTGCCAAGCTATCTTCTTGCTAGTCAAACATGCTAAGCTCCTCCCACCCCAGGGCCTTTGCACATTCTTCCCTCTGTCTGGTTCACCCCCTTCTTTCTTCTCACTTAGCATTTGGGGTCTGCTTGAATGTCACTTTTTCCAGGAGATCTTGCTTCACCTCCATTTGAGTCCTTCTCCAGTCTCTAACCTACCTTCTCCACTCTCTAACCTACCTTTATTTTTTGCACGACATAGCTCTATCTGAAATTATTTTTTTTTTTACCTATTTTCTACCTCCCTGACTACAACATAAGCAGAAATTAAGGTGCCACATTACCCTTGGAAAACTAGGAAATAATAAGGAGGGTTAAGTACTCAAGGCAGCAAGGATGGGCTAAGGAAAAAAATTAGTATGTACCTTAATTTAAAATAGTCACTTATTTAAGGCAGTAAAAGAAAACACATTTCAGAAACTGTAGAAATGTCCTGAAGGAAGTACACATAGAGGATAAAAATAAATGGTCAAATAAGGGAAAGTTATTAATTAGTACCTATGGGATTTTCTTTTTCGTTCTAACTGGCATTTGTAATTTGTAAATAAAAAGTTACCAATGCCTAAGTAAATTATATAGTTGGAGGAGAGAGAAGTGAAAATAAGCAGGAACCCACCTATCAGATAGACAACAAAGTCTAATTATACCCAATATTGTGAAATATTAAGTGTGATAATATCTAGACTTTTCAAGTTGAATAAAATCTAGTATCCAGCACTCTCAGACATTTTTGGTTCACAACCTTGAGAGTTCCCTGGGTGAAAATAGAAACTGGTTCCTGACCCAGAGGGCAAGGAGAGCCTGAATAGGTCACTCCAGACTGGTAGGTGACCGTCTCAATAAGCAAGAGAGCTTACTTAGGAGGCTTGGCTTGGGAAACCACGAGATGAGTAGATGTCCACACTTGCCCACCAGAATCTTAAAAGTTATATAGAGACCTGCTTGGACAATAGTCAGATAGCTTGGACAATCTCAACTACACCAGCTCTCTCAAGGTGTGTCCCTGAAAATGGCTCGGGCTGTGGGAATGGCCGCAGGCAGAAGGTATACTCTAAAGGGGAGGGGGGTGGGGGGATGGGTCAGCCCGGTGATGGGTATTAAAGAGGGCACGTTCTGCATGGAGCACTGGGTGTTATACGCGAACAATGAATCATAGAACACTACAAAAATTAATGATGTAATGTATGGTGATTAACATAACATAAAAAAAAAAAAAAGGTATACTCCAAGGATGGGAAGCAGGTGAGGAGCCTCTAATTGCCTGGGCACAGTTCAGAGGTCAACCAGTGGTCACGTCCTCTTGATGACCCCCTCCAACATATATTTATTAGTATGAACGTAAACTGTTGCAATTTACAACAGTATTCACAAATGAAAATCTTTATTTAAAACCGTATGGGAAGATATTCTATTCACAATGAATATTCATTGTATTTTTTTGTATTCACAAATGAAAATCTTTATTTAAAACTGTATGGGAACATATTCTATCAGAAAGTTTATTCTTTTTTGGTGTTTTGACTATAGTTAACACATAATGTTACATTAGTTTCAGGTGTACAACATAGTGATTCAATAAATGTACTATGCTATTCTGACCACAGGTGTAGCTAACAATGGTGAAACTTTTGAATTACGTGGCAATAGACATCTATCAATTCCACTTTTGAGACTTTATTTCATAGATACACACATTTGCACAAAGATGTAAGGAAATTGCTTGCAGGATTCATTGTAATATCGAACAATGGGAAGCTACAAAAAGGTCCATCATTTAGCCCAGTTAATAAGTTGTGATGATTCCTAATGGAAGATGCAATAATTAGAAGAAGAGGTCAGATAGAAATGTAATGGAATTAGATCAAAAATAAATTGCATACTTCTGCAAACTGCTTTTTTTAAGCAGAGTGTAACTTGTAAAATAAAGACAATATGCTGATAGGTGTGCATATAGAAAATGAGAGAAAACATGGAATGGGTTAATGGTTTTGATTCTTCTGGGCAGTAGGACTAGGGTGTGAAGAACTTTACTTTTCACTTTATAACTTTCTACATCATTTGGAATTGTTTACCATAAATAAGTATTATTTTATAATAGAATACTAGCTAATAGAAAGAGAAAGAGAAGAGCAGGCAATTGTGTGTGACTTGACTCCTGCTTGGCTCCTATGTTGCCATTTATCTACCTGCATACCCTCACCTCTTCACACACAATTCACTCTTTACTTTCCAGCTTTATTGAGATATAACTGACATATAACATTGTGTAAGCTTAAGGTGTACAATATTATTTAATACAGATATATTGCAAAATTATTACCACAATAAGCTTAGTTAATACATACATCACCTGACGTAATTATTTTTTTTCTGCAATTCTACTTCTGGGTCTATCTCAAAAAAATGAAATCACTATCTTGAAGAGAAATCTGCACCCCTATGTTCATTGCAGCATGAGTCACAATAATCAACACATGAAAACACCTAAGTGTCTGCCAACTGATGAATGGATACAGAAGTTGTGGTATATATTTACAATATAATCTTATTTAGCCACGAGAAAGAAGGAAATCTTGTCATTTGTGACAACATGGATGGACTGTGAGGGCATTATGCTAAGTGAAATAAGTCAGACAGAGAGAAATGCTGTATCATCTCACTTATATGTAGACTCTAAAAAAGTCAAACTCATATAAACAGTAGGATGGTGGTTGCCAGGGACTTAAAGATAGGAGAAATGAAGAGATGTTGGTCAAAGGGTACAAACTTCCAGTTATAAGATGAGTAAGTTCTGGGGATCTAATGTACAGCATGATTACTATAATTAACAATACTGTATCATATACTTCAAAGTTGCTATGAGAGTAAATCCCATTCATTGGGACAGAAACATCAGCTCTCCATCCAGACACTCATAGGGTAGCCAACTCCTAATCATCCCTTTAAGACTCTACACAGATGCAACCTCATTTTAGCAGTCATCCCTGACCTCAGAAAGCTGAGCTGGTATGCCATCTTCACATGCATTTTCCATCTACGCCTGGCTGACCCACCATACCGCTCACCCCACTAAAAGTTGTAACTAAATCACTTTTCTGCAATCATGAGAATCTCCATATGCACAGCTCTCCCTTGATGGAGTTAAGATTTGGGTCCCAAACTTCAGACACTTCTCTACAGATATTTTTAGGAACATCCTGTGTGGGAGGGAATACTGTCTAGTATTTACAGTTGAAATTGCCTATGAGCCCTTTAAAGCAAGGATCATATTAATCCCCAAATCTATCCATACCAGGCACACAGTAGGCTCTCAATAAATACTGGTAAAAGGAAGACTGAAAGCTCATGTTGAAAAAAATGAAAAACTGCTTATAGTATTTACATTTTAAAAGAAGACTAACCCATCTTTCAAAAGAAATGTGCTAGCCCCTCAAAAAGAGCTGCCTGTCCATGGGGCAGATGTGACCTTCTTCACATGAGTTTAGTGCTAAAGCCCAGAGCCTGGGCTTAAGGAGAGACTACAGAGCAAGGCTAGAAACTGTGTTCTCTTTAGCTCAGGTGGCACCAGGACATTTGATTGAATATCTAGACACATAAGGTATAATCTGCCTCAGGGTAGAAGTCTCAAGGTAGCAGGAATTCCCAAGGTGTCAATATGATTAAAAGTCACAAAAGGACCTCAAATGAAGACAGGAGAAAATAGCTTATTAAAAAGACAGTCTAGGTCCATATTGGCTGTCATCCTTGAACCTTCTTTTATTCTACTCATCCAGTCATTCATTGAGTTCTTTTGATTTTTTTTCCTCTTACATATGTCCCTCCCCCCTTTAGCCCACCTCCTTACCAAGACTTCATAGTGTCCTTGTGATCAGGACCTGCAGAACATTCCAGCCTCTTCTCTTGCAATTCCCCGCCTTGCCTTCATCCATTCTTCCACTCATTCAACAATCACGACTAATCACAAAGGACGTGCTCTGGGCTCCACAGGAGCTGAGTCTATAACAACAAGCAAGATAGGTAATGTCTTTGCCCTCAGGAACAAGATGTTTCAACCACTACAAACTTCCTCCAACTTGAGTTCCTTGTGGCCAGCTGCCTAAAATTCCCTCCACCTGGCTAACTCGTACTTGTTTCATGCCTCACCTCCTCTAGGATACCTTCCACAATTTCCCACATATTAAGTGGAAAATATTAAGTGCCCCTGTGTTGCATCTCTAAGATGCCTCCTGAGTGAAACACTCAGTAAGGGTACCCAGGGAGACCCTTAATAGAGGAACTGTTTACAAAATGTGGCCAGGGTAAAGAGACACTAAGGGACAGTGAAGCACCCTGAGGATAGTAGCACCAGGGCACTGTCACCCCCTCCTAGCACTGGAGCAGCAGAGGGAAGAGGCAGTTACCAGAACCTTGAGAAACCAGTGAAATTATAGGGGAGGACCACTTAACAGAAGCTATGGTTTTAAGTAGAAGAACTCATATAACCTGTGATAACCAGCAGGCAGGAGCCAAGGAATAAATACCCAAGCCTGACGGTCCTCCCTCCCTCCCTCTAATCTCTTGCTAGTGTTTCCCTTTAACCAAACCCAACCTGGAGCCAGAGAACAAGAGACCCTCTGACTTAGTCATGGGACTCAAAGCAAGATGGAAAAGGGAAGAGAGTAGAACTGGAAGGGCAAACAGAAAACATCCAACACAGCTTCACTCACCGTGCTCTGAACTAGACTGTGACTTTTGTGGAGGAAGACCCAGGCCTCTTTGATGTTGGAATTGAAGAGGTGTAAGTTCATTGGCCACATGAATAACATTAGAGTTTTCTTCCAACCTCCTTTAATATTTTCACTGTTTCTACTCCGAAAATAAAAAAATGAAAGCCACTGAAATGCGGCTCTGCTCTAGCCTTCACAGGAAAACCTTCCAACTGTGCTTTGATGGGGTTGAATATACTGAGGATTTTTAAGTAGATATGACCCTCTATGGGCCACAGAGTGACCATGTGCTTACACTGCATACTCTGATAAGCATTTCCAAGTCCTAGAAGCCCAAAGGTCACCCAGTTGGGACTTCTGTCTGATGTCAGAGGAATTCTGGGGACGTCCATACTCTGCCTACCTGCCCCAGTGTGGCCAGAGCTCCAGTGTCAGCCACCAGGGTCACAAACATCCTGACTCCCTACGCAGATAAGAAAGGGACTGGGAGTCGCAAACCTGTTTTCAAGGCAGTTTTTGAAATAGCACATGATGAAAACCTGTTACGATGAAATACTGAAATCTTTAATGCCTCAGGAGAAAAATCAAAGGAAATGTTCACCGTTGGCATATTTGATAGTTACTGGGCTCCTTCTTCAGGCCAGCAGTGTGGATAAGAATCAGGATGAGAGCTGAGCTCATCTAATTGCTGAAGGCATATGCCATACACAAGCTCCACTTGTTCCATTTAAGCTCATTGTTTTTACCAAGTCGGCTCTTTTTCCTCTCCAGTTATGCTTAATTTAACCAGAGATTAGAATTCTAAGCCCTCTGGGAGTTAAGAAAGGAACTCTCCTCCACCATGATGTTTCAGCTAAGGGAGGTGAAGCAAAAAGAAAGCTTTTTCTCCGAGGGTCTCCCATAGCTCAAGAAAATTTAATCACATTCTCTCCTTTGGCATCTTCTTAAAAATGCCTTCAGAAGCTTCCCAGAGCTTAGCCCCAAAATCTAATCTGAAGTTTAGACAGGCTTAGTGAAAAGCAGCTTTTGCCTCCGCCCCAGGCTGCAATATAATGGGTTTACCAAGCCCCTGGTAGGGGTTGAGAGCATTTCTGTAAGGCAGGCAAGCCTCCTTGCAGACGTAGCTTTTCAGACCTAAGGCTCTCTCTTTAGCAATTATTTTGATTTTTGTAATGACCCACCTGCCTGATGCTAATAATCACTCAGTGTGTGCTCCACCCACATAACATTCTCTCCAATTCAGGAATCTAAGCCTCCTTTATCTTCTAGATGAAAAACTCCCCGTTGGTGTGAGTTAAAACCATGCTGATTCACTTCAATAGACATGAATCAAGTGCTTTCCATGTACAAGACATTTGCTGAGCATTTGGGGGAAAGACACAGAAGAATAAAACATAGCCCCTTGCTTCAGAAAATTTACAGATGACTTGTGTTGAGCAAGAGAGGCACAAATACTGTGGAAGAGGTAAGTGCCTAAGAGAGGGGCCAGAAAGAAGTGGTATTTCAGCGTAAGAAGAGGAGAAGTCACTTCCAGCTGGAGCATCTCATGAAGGGCTTCCCAGGGGAGGGAGAATTTTCTATGGTCCCCAGAAGACTGTGGTCAAATTCCAGGAACAGACACCACTGTAAGCAGAGACCGCATTGGCATCATGAACAAATGTCTCCTCTACTAACCTGATTCAGTCATCCATTCGTTCATGCAATAAGCATTCATTACATGCCTACTCTATGCATGCACTAGGGATATAAAGACAAGAGTAAGTCCTTCTACTACTAGTTCACAGGCTGGTAGGGAAGAAGAGGTAAACAGTAGCTGCCATACTAAGGGATAAGTACAATCCTAGAAATTCAGCCCATGGTGGCCAAGAGAGATCCTCTCTAAGTGGGGAGGGAATTCTTCACATAGGAAGACATTTGAATTGGGTCTGGAAGAATGAGTATGTGCTTGATAAATAGTCAAAGGGGCAAAGGCATTCCCAACAGAAGGAAACACAAATGCAAAGGCATGGACACAAGAAATGACATGGGCTACCAGGGAACTGCAGGCAGGTCATCTAGTCTGGCTAGAACACAAGGTTCATGAAAGGGAATGGCAAGGAAATGAGATGAGAGGGTCAGGCATGAACCTAACCCACAAGGTCCTCTTACGATGGCCCAAGAAGTTTTGGGTTTTACCTGTGAGATTGGAGCTTTAGGGAATGGTATTAAGGAAAGCAGTAACAGGATCTGATTTGCATTTATAAGAAACCCAAGCAGCTCTAGAGAGGATAAAGTATATATTCTGGGAAGGGAAACATAGGTTAGGAGAGAATTGCATGGGACAGGCAGGAGGTGATAGGGGCCCAAGCTGTGGCACCTGCTGTGAAAATAGACAAAAGAGGGGCGCCTGGGTGGCTCAGTCGTTAAGCGTCTGCCTTCGGCTCAGGTCATGATCCCAGGGTCCTGGGATCGAGCCCCACATCGGGCTCCTTGCTCAGCAGGAAGCCTGCTTCTCCCTCTCCCACCCCCCCTGCTTGTGTTCCCTCTCTCGCTGTGTCTCTCTCTCTGTCAAATAAATAAATAAAATCTTTAAAAAAGAAAAGAACAAAGGAAAGGATGAATTAACAAGGAGCAAAGATTCTTCAAGAAGATCAAATAAAGTGGGCACTCAGAGATGCCTAATGGATTTGGAAATTAAGAGGTCTTCAGTAACCTGAGCTCAAGCAGGCTGGCTCCCCCCAAACTTTAATAAGTATTTTTGAGCCTTTTATTAAAGTATGTAACATGTATACTGAAAAGTACATAAGTTTATAGTGTGAATACATTCACATAACCAGATTAAGAAATAGAGCATTACCAGTACCCCCCAAAACCTCCCCTTGTCCCCTTGCACTTATCCCCCAAGGGTAACCATTAGCCTGACTTCTAAAACCATAATCTTTTTTTAAGCTTTTCAAAAAATGTTATTTTCTAATTGAAGTGTAATTAACTTATATTAGTTTCAGGTGTACAATATACTGATTCAACAATTCTGTACATTAGTCAGTGCTCATCACAGTAAGTGTACTCTTAATTCCCTTTATTTCACCCATCCTCCCACCCACCTCCCCTCTGGCAATGACCAGTTTCTTCTCTGTATTTAAGAGCATGTTCATTTGTCTCTTTTTTCCTTTGTTCATTTGTTTTGTTTTGTGAATTCCACATGAGAGAAATCATTACAGTATTTGTCTTTCTCTGACTTATTTCACTTAGCATTATACCCTCTAGGTCCAACCACATTGTTGTAAAAGGCAAAAATCTCATTATTTTTTTGACCATTTAATTATACACACACACACACATACATATATACCTATATATACATATATACATATAACATTATTTTAGTCCTCTCTCTTCTGTTTTTGATAAATCTGGCTAAAGATTTATCAATTTTACTGGTATTTTCAAAGAATCAGCTCCTGGTTTCATTGACCTGTTTTATTGGGGTTTTTTAGTCTCTATTTCACTTATTTCTGCTCTAATATTTATTATTTCCTTCCTTCTACTGTCTTTGGCCTTTGTTCTCTTTCTAGCTCCTTTAGGGGTAAGTTTTGGTTGTTTATTTGAGATTTTTCTTATTTCCTGAGGTAGGCCTGTATTGCTATAAACTTCCCTCTTAGAATAGCTTTTGCTGTATCCCAAAGATTTGTGACTGTTGTGTTTTCATTTTCATCTGTCTCCATGTGTTTTTTTATTTCCTCTTTGATTTCTTGGCTGACCCATTCATTGTTTAGTAGCATATTACTTAGCCTCCACATATTTGTGTTCTTTCCAGATTTTTTTCTTGTGGTTGATTTCGAGTTTTATACTACTGTGGTAGGAAAAGATGCATGATAGGATTTCATTCTATTTGAATTTATTACGACTTGTCTTGTGGCCTAATATATGATCTATTTTGGAAAATGTTCCATGTGTACTTGAGAAGAATCAACACCACCTCAAAAACTAATGATGTATTGTATGGTGACTAATAAAATTAAAACAAAAAGAACACATTAATAAGAGGAGAAAGAAGAACCATATGGTACTCTCAATTCATGCAGAAAAAGCATTTGACAAAATACAGCCTCCTTTACTGATTAAAATTCTTCAGAGTATAGGGATAGAGGGAACATTCCTCAAGTTCATAAAATCCATCTATGAAAAACCCACAGCGAATATTATTCTCAATGGGGAAAACCTGAGAGTCTTTCCCTTAAGATCAGGAACACGTAAAGGATGCCCACTCTTGCCACTATTGTTCAACATAGTACTAGAAGTCCTAGCAACAGCAATCAGACAACAAAAAGAAATCAAATGTATTCAAATTAGCAAAGAAGTCAAACTCTCTTCACAGATGACATGATATTTTCTGTGGAAAACCCAAAATGCTCCACCCCCAAATTACTAGACCTCATACAGCAATTCAGTAATGTGGCAGGATACAAACTCAATGCACAGAAATCAGTTGCCTCCTTATACACTAACAATGTAACTGTAGAAAGAGAAATTAGAGAATTGATTTCCATTTACAACAGCACCAAAAACCGTAAGATACCTCGGAATAAACCTAACCAAAGAGGTAAAGGATCTATACTCTAGGAACTATAGAACACTCAGGAAAGAACTCGAAGAAGACACAAAAAGATGGAAAAACATTCCATGCTCATGGATCGGAAGAATAAACATTGTTAAAATGTCTATGCTGTCCAGAGCAATTAATACCTTTAATGCCATCCCAATCAAAATTCCAATGGCATTTTTTCAAACTGCTGGAACAAACAACCCTAAAATTGGTATGGAATCAGAAAAGACCCTGAATCGCCAAGGAAATGGTGAAAAAGAAAAACAAAGCTGGAGGCATCACATTGCCTGATTTCAAGCTATATAACAAAGCTGTGATCACCAAGACAGCATGGTACTGGCGCAAAAACAGACACATAGACCAATGGAACAGAATAGGGAGCCCAGATATGGACCCTCAACACTATAGTCAAATAATCTTCGACAAAGCAGGGAAAAATATCCAATGGAAAAAAGACAATCTCTTCAATAATGGTGCTGGGAAAATTGAACAGCTATATACAGAAGGATGAAACTTGACCATTCCCTAACACCATACACAAAGATAAACTCAAAATGGATGAAAGACCTCAATGTGAGATAGGAATCTATCAAAATCCTAGAGGAGAACTTAGACAGTAACCTCTTTGACATCGGCCACAGCAACTTCTTTCAAGATACATCTCCAAAAGCTAGTGAAACAAAAGCAAAAATGAACTTTTGGGACTTCATCAAGATAAAAATCTTCTACACAACAAAGGAAACAGTCAACAAAACAAAGAGGCAACACACAGAATGGGAGAAGATTTTTGCAAATGACACTACAGATAAAGGACTGATATCCAAGATCTATAAAGAAGTTCTCAAACAACACCCAAAAAACAAATAAGTCAAAAAATGGGCAGAAGACATGAAAAGACACTTCTCTGAAGAAGATATACAAATGGCTAACAGACACATGAAAAAATATTCATCATCATTAGCCATCAGGGAAATTCAAATCAAAATCACATTGAGATACCGCCTTAACCAGTTAGAATGGCAAAAATTGACAAGGCAAGAAACAACAAATGTTGGAGAGGTTGTGGAGAAAGGGGAACCCTCTTACACTGTTGGTGGGAATGCAAGTTGGTACAGCCACTTTGGAAAACAGTGTGGAGGTGCCTCAAAAAACTAAAAATAGAGCTACCCGATGACCCAGCAATTACACTCCTGTGTATTTACCCCAAAGATACAGATGTAGTGAAAAGAAGGGCCATATGCACCCAATGTTCCTAGCAGCAATGTCCACAATAGCCAAACTGTGGAAAGAGCTGAGATACCCTTCAACAGATGAATGGATAAAGATGTGGTCCATACATACAATGGAATATTACTCAGCCATCAGAAAGGATGAATACCCAACTTTTACATCAACATGGATGGGACTGGGGGAGATTATACTAAGTGAAATAAGTCAAGCAGAGAAAGTCAATTATCATATGGTTTCACTTATTTGTGGAACATAAGGAATAGTATGGAGGACATTAGGAGAAGGAAGGGAAAAATGAAGGGGGGGAAATCGGAGGGAGAGATGAACCATGAGAGAGTATGGGCTCTGGGAAACAAACTGAGGGTTTTAGAGGGGAGGGGGATGGGAGGATGAGTTAGCCTGGTGATGGGTATTAAGGAGGGCATGTACTGCATGGAGCACTGGGTGTTATACACAAACAATGAATCATGGAACATTACATCAAAAAGTAATGATATACTGTATGGTGACTAACATAAAAAATTAATTTTAAAAATTTATTAAACTGGTTTTGGATGGAATATTCTCAATATAAGTTAGGTTCATCTAGTCTAATGTGACATTTAAACCACTGTTTCCTTGTTGATTTTCTGTCTGAATGATCTGTCCATTGATATACGTTGGTCATAAACTCCTCTACTATTACTGTATTACTGTTAATTTCTTCCTTTATGTCTGTTAATAGCTGCTCATGTATTTAGGTGCTCTTGTGTTTGGTGCATATATTTTTATAATTGTTATATCATCTTATTGGATTATTCCCTTTATCATTACATAGTGTCTCTCTCTGTCTCTAGTCTGTTTTAAAATCTCTTCTGAATCATGGAACACTACATCAAAAACTAATGATGTAATGTATGGTGATTAACAATAAAAAAATTTAAAGAGGGGGGCAGAGCAAGATGGCGGAGGAGTAGGAGACATGGGTTTCCTCTGGTCTCAGGAATTCAGCTGAATAGGGATCAAACCATTCTGAACACCTACGAACTCAACAGGAGATCGAAGAGGAGAGTAGCAACAACTCTCTGAACAGAAAAGCGACCACTTACTGGAAGGTAGGACGTGCGGAGAAGTGAATCTGAGACGATATTCGGGAGGATAGACGGCGGGGGAGGGGGCCTCCGTCGGCCGCTTCTGGCAAGTGCTAGAGCCGCGGAGCACAAAATCGGACCTTTTAGAAGTCAGCTCCGCGGAGGGACGTCGCTGCAGTGGCTAAGCTGGGGGTGGAACCCTCGCAGGACAGTGTGGTCTCAGGACCCTCAGGGTCACAGAAAGACCGGGAATGCCTGAGTGCAGCAGAGCTCCCAGGTATCGAAGCGAGGAAGCCGGCTGCAGAGACATAACCGAGGAGCGGGCTCTCAGCTCGGGGTTGCCATAAACTGTGATCCGCAGCCCAGTCAGGCCACTGCTCCTCCAGCAGGGACCCAACAAGCGGCAGAGCCGGGGAGACTCCCCTTCCTTCCCCGGAAGGAGTGGCGCAGGAGCGCACCGCAGGGATCTGCTGGGTTTGGAGACTCCACACGGGGTCGGGTGCCACAGATAGAACCATTCAGTCACAGGCCGGGTGAGCACGGAGTGCGGCCGGAGACCAGGGAGACGGGAGTGACTGCTTTTCTCTGGGGGCGCACTGAGGAGCGGGGCCCCGAGTTCTCAGCTCCTCCGGGTGGAGATTGAGAGGCCACCATTTTCGCCCTGGTCCTCCAAAGCTGTACCGAGAGCTTGGAGGGAACAAAAGCACCAGAGAGCAAACCTGAGCAGATTGCTTAGCCCGGACCAACAAGGGCGGGGCAATTCCGCCTCCGGCAAAGACATTTGGGAAAAAGGGCAACAGGCCCCTCCCCCAGAAGATCAGCAGGAACAGCCAGCAAGCCAAGACCAAGTTTACCGATCAAGGAGGACGGGAGAACTCCAGCGCTAGGGGAATACTGCACATAGAATTCATGGCTTTTTTACCATGATTCATTAGTTTTTCAAAGTTGATTTTTTTTTAACTTTTTTCTTTTTTTGAATTTTCCTTTTTCCCTTTTTCAACCAACATCTTATCAAACCCGTTTTTAAGAAAAAATTTATTTTTCATTTTTTAGAGTCACATTTTATCCCTTCATAGTAGTTACCCTTATTTTTGGCATATATATATAAGTTGTTCTCTCTTTCAAATTTTGAGATACAGTTTCTTCTAACAGATCAAAATATACCCTAAATCACTAGTATATGGCTTTGTTCTAGTCTCCTGCCTGATCACATTCTCTCCCTTTTTGTTCTTCTTTGTTTTTTAATCTTCTTTCTTTTTTCAAACAACTTCTTATCAATTCCTTTTATAAATCTTTTATACTTTTCATCTTTACAGTCATCTTCCATCCCTTCATTGTATCAACCCTTATTTTGTACATATATAAGTCTTTCTTCCTTTAAATTATTAGGAGGCACTTTCTTCTAACAGACCAAAATACGCCCAAAATCTAGTGTGTGGCCCTGATCTATGCACTAGTCTGATCATATTTGATCATATTCTGGGTTTTTTTGTTTTGTTCTGTTTTTGTTTGTTTTTATCTTTTTCTTTTTTTTCTCTTTCTTTTTTCTTTCTTTCCCTTTCTTATCCCCTGGTTTCAGGTCTTTTCTGATTTGTATAGAGTATATTTGCTGGGGACGTTGTTAACCTGTTAGCATTTTGTTCTCTATTTCATCTATTCTCCTCTGGACAAAATGACAAGATGAAAAAAATCACCTCAGCAAAAAGAACAAGAGGTAGTACCGTCTGGCAGGGACCTACTCAATACGGACATTAGTACGATGTCAGACCTAGAGTTCAGAATCATGACTTTAAAAATACTAGCTGGGCTTGAAAAAAGCGTGGAAGCTATTAGAGACACACTTTCTGGAGAAATAAAAGAACTAAAATCTAACCAAGTCGAAATCAAAAAGGCTATTAATAAGGTGCAATCAAAAATGGGGGCACTAACTGCTAAGATAAATGAGGCAGAAGAGAGAATCAGCAATATAGAAGACCAAATGATGGAAAATAAAGAGGCTGAGAAAAAGAGAGATAAACAACTACTGGATCTCGAGGGCAGAATTCGAGAGATAAGCGATATGATAAGATGAAACAACATTACAATAATTGGGATCCCAGAAGAAGAAAGAGAGAGAGGGGCAGAAGGTCTATTGGAGCAAATTATAGCAGAGAACTTCCCTAATGTGGGGAAGGAAACAGGCTTCAAAATCCAGGAGGCACAGAGAACCCCTCTCAAAAATCAATAAAAATAGGTCAACACCCCAACATCTAATAGTAAAACTTACGAGTCTCAGAGACAAAGAGAAAATCCTGAAAGCAGCTCGGGAGAAGAGATATGTAACCTACAATGGTAGAAACATTAGATTGGCAACAGATCTATCCACAGAGACCTGGCAGGCCAGAAAAGACTGGCATGATATCTTCAGAGCACTAAACGAGAAAAATATGCAGCCAAGAATACTATATCCAGCTAGGCTGTCATTGAAAACTGAAGGAGAGATAAAAAGCTTCCAGGACAAACAAAAACTAAAGGAATTTGCAAACACGAAACCAGCCCTCCAAGAAATATTGAAAGCGGTCCTCTAAGCAAAGAGAGGACCTAAAAGCAACATAGACCCGAAAGGAACACAGACAATATACAGTCACAGTCACCTTACAGGCAACACAATGGCAGTAAATTCATATCTTTCAATAGTTACCCTGAATATAAATGGGCTCAATGCCCCAATCAAAAGACACAGGCTATCAGATTGGATTAAAAAACAAGACCCATCGATATGCTGTCTGCAAGAGACTCATTTTAGACCCAAAGACACCCCCACATTGAAAGTGAGGGGGTGGAAAACCATTTACCATGCTAATGGACACCAAAAGAAAGCTGGGGTGGCAATCCTTATATCAGACAAATTAGATTTTAAAACAAAGACTGTAATAAGAGATGAAGAAGGACACTATATCCTACTTAAAGGGTCTATCCAACAAGAAGATCTAACAATTGTAAATATCTATGCCCCGAACATGGGAGCAGCCAATTATATAAGGCAATTAATAACAAAAGCAAAGAAACACATTGACAACAATACAGTAATAGTGCGGGACTTTAACACCCCCCTGACTGAAATGGACAGATCATCTAAGCAAAAGATCAACAAGGAAATAAAGACTTTAAATGACACACTGGACCAAATGGACTTCATAGACATATTCAGAACATTCCATCCCAAAGCAACGGAATACACATTCTTCTCTAGTGCCCATGGAACATTCTCCAGAATTGATCACATCCTAGGTCACAAATCAGGTCTCAACCGGTACCAAAAGACTGGGATTATTCCCTGCATATTTTCAGACCACAATGCTTTGAAACTAGAACTCAATCACAAGAGGAAAGTCGGAAAGAACTCAAATACATGGAGGCTAAAGAGCATCCTACTGAAGAATGCATGGATCAACCAGGAAATTAAAGAAGAATTTAAAAAATTCATGGAAACCAATGAAAATGAAAACACAACTGTTCAAAATCTTTGGGATACAGCAAAGGCAGTCCTAAGAGGAAGGTATATAGCAATACAAGCTTTTCTCAAGAAACAAGAAAGGTCTCAAATACACAACCTAACCCTACACCTAAAGGAGCTAGAGAAAAAACAGCAACTAAAGCCTAAACCCAGCAGGAGAAGAGGAATAATAAAGATCAGAGCAGAAATCAGTGACATAGAAACCAAAAGAACAGTAGAACAGATCAACGAAACTAGGAGCTGTTTCTTTGAAAGAATTAACAAGATTGATAAACCCCTGGCCAGACTTATCAAAAAGAAAAATGACCCAAATCCACAAAATCATGAATGAAAGAGGAGAGATCACAACTAACACCAAAGAAATACAAACAATTATAAGAACATATTATGAGCAACTCTATGCCAGCAAATTAGATAACCTGGAAGAAATGGGTGCATTCCTAGAGATGTATCAGCTACCAAAATTGAACCAGGAAGATATAGAAAACCTGAACAGACCTATAACCCCTAAGGAAATTAAAGCAGTCATCAAAAATCTCCCAAGAAACAAAAGCCCAGGGCCAGATGGCTTCCCAGGGGAATTCTACCAAACATTTAAAGAAGAATTAATACCTATTCTCCTGAAACTGTTCCAAAAAATAGAAATGGAAGGAAAACTCCCAAACTCATTTCATGAGGCCACCATTACCTTGAGCCCAAAACCAGACAAAGACCCCATCAAAAAGGAGAATTACAAACCAATATCCTTGATGAACATGGATGCAAAAATTCTCACCAAAATACTAGCCAATAGGATCCAATAGTACATGAAAAGGATTATTCACCAGGACCAAGTGGGATTTATCCCTGGGCTGCAAGGTTGGTTCAACAACCGCAAATCAATCAACGTGATACAATACATTAACAAAAGAAAGAACAAGAATCATATGATCCTCTCAATAGATGCAGAAAAAGCATTTGACAAAGTACAACATCCTTTCTTGATCAAAACTCTTCAGAGTATAGGGATAGAGAGTACATACCTCAATATCATAAAAGCCATCTAGGAAAAACCTACAGCGAATATCATTCTCAATGGGGAAAAGCTGAGAGCTTTTCCCCTAAGGTCAGGAACGCGGCAGGGATGTCCACTCTCACCACTGCTATTCAACATAGTATTAGAAGTCCTAGCCACAGCAATCAGACAACAAAAAGAAATCAAAGGCATCCAAATCGGCAAAGAGGAAGTCAAACTCTCACTCTTTGCAGATGATATGATATTGTATGTGGAAAACCCAAAAGACTCCACCCCAAAACTGCTATAACTCATACAGGAATTCAGTAAAGTGGCAGGATATAACATCAATGCACAGAAATCAGTGGCATTCCTATACACCAACAAGACAGAAGAGAGACAAATCAAGGAGTCGATCCCATTTACAATTGCACCCAAAACCGTAAGATACCTAGGAATAAAGTTAACCAAAGAGGCAAAGGATCTGTACTCAGAAAACTATAAAATACTCATGAAAGAAATTGAAGACGACACAAAGAAATGGAAAAACATTCCATGCTCATGGATTGGAAGAACGCTGTGAAGATGTCAATGCTTCCTAGAGCAATCTACACATTGAATGCAATCCCCATCAAAATACCATCCACTTTTTTCAAAGAAATGGAACAAATACTCCTAAAATTTGTATGGAACCAGAAGAGACCCCGAATAGCCAGAGGAATATTGAAAAAGAAAAGCAAAGCTGGCGGCATCACAATTCCAGACTTCCAGCTCTATTACAAAGCTGTCATCATCAAGACAGTGTGGTACTGGCACAAAAACAGACACATAGATCAATGGAACAGAATAGAGAGCCCAGAAATGGACCCTCAACTCTATGGCCAACTCATCTTTGACGAAACAGGAAAGAACTTCCAATGGGAAAAAGACAGTCTCTTCAACAAATGGTGTTGGGAAAATTGGACAGCCACATGCAGAAGAATGAAACTGGACCATCTCCTTACACCACACACAAAAATAGACTCCAAATGGTTGAAAGACCTAAACGTGAGACAGGAGTCCATCCAAATCCTAAAGGAGAACACAGGTAGCAACCTCTTCAACCTCAGCCGCAGCAACTTCTTCCTAGACACATCGCCAAAGGCAAGGGAAGCAAGGGCAAAACTGAACTATTGGGACTTTATCAAGATAAAAAGCTTTTGCACAGCAAAAGAAACAGTCCACAAAACCAAAAGACAACTGACAGAATGGGAGAAGATATTGCAAATGACATATCAGATAAAGGGCTAGTATCCAAAATCTATAAAGAACTTATCAAACTCAACACCCAAAGAACAAATCATCCAATCAAGAAATGGGCAGAAGACATGAACAGACATTTTTCCAAAGAAGACATCCAAATGGCCAACAGACACATGAAAAAGTGCTCAACATCGCTTGGCATCAGGGAAATCCAAATCAAAACCTCAATGAGATACCACCTCACACCAGTCAGAATGGCTAAAATTAAGGAGTCAGGAAACGACAGATGTTGGCGGGGATGCGGAGAAAGGGGAACCCTCCTACACTGTTGGTGGGAATGCAAGCTGGTGCAGCCACTCTGGAAAACAGTATGGAGGTTCCTCAAACAGTTGAAAATAGAGCTACCATACGATCCAGCAATTGCACTATGGGGTATTTACCCCAAAGACACAAATGTAGGGATCCAAAGGGGTACGTGCACCCCAATGTTTATAGCAGCAATGTCCACAATAGTCAAACTATGGAAAGAGCCAAGATGTCCATCGACAGATGAATGGCTAAAGAAGAGGTGGTATATATACACAATGGAATATTATGCAGCCATCAAAAGGAATGAGATCTTGCCATTTGCAACGACGTGGATGGAACTGGAGGGTGTTATGCTGAATGAAATAAGTCAATCAGAGAAAGACATGTATCATATGACCTCACTGATATGAGGAATTCTTAATCTCAGGAAACAAACTGAGGGTTGCTGGAGTGTGGGGGGTGAGAGGGATGGGGTGGCTGGGTGATAGACATTGGGGAGGGTATGTGCTATGGTGAGCGCTGTGAATTGTGCAAGACTGTTGAGTCACAGATCTGTACCTCTGAAACAAATAATGCAATATATGTTAAGAAAAAAAAAGAAGAAGAAGATAGCAGGAGGGGAAGAATGAAGGGGAGTAAGTCAGAGGGGGAGACGAACCATGAGAGACGATGGACTCTGTAAAACAAACTGAGGGTTCTAGAGGGGAGGTGGGTGGGGGGATGGGTTAGCCTGGTGATGGGTATTAAGGAGGGCACATTCTGCGTGGAGCACTGGGTGTTATGCACAAACAATGAATCGTGGAACACTACATCAAGAACTAATGATGTAATGTATGGTGATTAACATAACAATAAAAAATGAAAAAATAAAAAAATAAATTTAAAGAAAAAAAATAAAATCTATTCTGTCTGATATAAGTATTGCTATCCCAGCTTTCTATTTGCTTCCATTTGCATAGTAAATATTTTTCCATCCCTTCACTTTGAATTTACATGTTCTTTAGGTCTGAAGTGAGTCTCATATAGACGGCATATAAATGATTCTTGCTTTTTGATCCAGTCACCCTAAGTCTTTTCCTATTTTTGTACTTCATACATACAAAATCATATAATATTTAATCTTTTGTGTCTACCTTCTTCACTCAGTATTATATTTTGTGGGTTTTTTGTTCTTTTTTTTTTACTGAAGTGTAGTTGACACAGGATGTTGCCTTAGTTGCAATGTACAAAATAGTGATTCAACATATGTATACCTTTTGCTATGCTGACCATAACTGTAGCTACCATCTGTTACCATATAATGCAATTACAATACCATTGAGTATATTCCCTGGGCTGTTCCTTTTATCCCCATAACTTATTCATTCCATAACTGGAAGTCTGTACCTCCCACTCCCCTTCACTCATCCCCAACCCCCTTCCTTCTGGCAACCATCAGTTAGTTCTCTGTATTTATGAGTCTGTTTTTGCTTTTTGTTGGCTTGGTTTTTAGATTCCACATGTAAGTGAAGTCATATGGTATTTGTCATTCTCTCTCTGACTTACTTAGCATATTATCTTCTAGGTCCATCCATGTCATCACTCATGGCAAAATATCATTTGTTTTTATGAGTTCAAGCAGTTTTGATAAAATTATGAGCAACAGAAGCCCGAGGAATGGTTGGAAGGTGAGGAAGTACGGGCAATGAGGACAGACCTCTCCTTCAAGGAGGTTGACTATGAAGGGAGCAAAATGATAATGGGTGATATGCACCTAGGGTTGGAGTGAATGAATGAAGATGATAGATATTTCAGCATGTCTCTTTTTTAAGAGGATCTAGTGGAGAGAAAGGTTTAAAAAATAAAGTCAAAACCCTAAGTCCCTAGCTCTATTTAGAAAGAGGAAAGGGTTGACTTTAAAACTACCCTTCTCAAACTTTAATAATGTGCATACAACTCTGGAGCTCTTGTTAAAATGAAGATTCTGATTCAGCAAGTATGGGATGAAATCTAAAATTCTGCATTTCTAACAGGATCCAGGTGATGTCAGTGTTACTAGTCTAAAAATTACATATCAATGAGCAAGACCTTAGCAAGTAGGAGGGCCCCTTCAATATGATAAAAATAAAAATTCTCCCCAAACTAACTTATAAATTCAGAGCAATTCTACTCAAAATCCCAACAGGGTTTTTCATGAAGTTTGATCCTGAAATTCACTTTGAAAGAATAAAAGGCCAAAAATAGCCAAGACAATTTGAAGAAAATAAATAACAATGAGTCACTCACCCTTGATACCCTGCCAGATATTAAGATGAACAACAAAGCTATAAAAGCTGAAGTGTGTGTGGGAACCAGGAGAATCACATAGACCAATAAATAGAATAAAATTTGCTCAAAAGGTCCTCCATGTGGAAAGGGAAAAAATTACATTGTAATTTTATGTCATACAAAAAAGTCAATGCAAGTAGATTAAAGAACAAATTTAATTAAAAAAGCAAAATTAAACTTGAAGAAAATATAGAATATTTTCAAGACTTGGTGGGAGGAGGTTTCTTATACAAAATATAAAAAAGTAAAAACTCATTTAAAAAAAGTTGATAAATTAGGCTTCCAGAATATTTAAAGCTGCTCTATGACAGAAAACAGCATAGAGTTAAAAGAGAAGCCAAAGTCTAGGAAAAGATATTTGAAATACATATAATGGCAATGGATTAGTATACATATTAACATGTATATTAAATACACATATATTTTACATATTTTATCTATACATATATATATCCTACCCCTTACCATATGACAAAAAACCCAATAGGGAAAAAATGTAAAAGAGGAAACTCAAACAGCCAATATACAATTTTTTAATGACCATCCTGATTAATAATCAGGAAAATGCAAATTAGTTAAATCAAAACCATGTTATACCATCAGATTGGGGGGAAAACTGTTAATAATAACAGCTGACAAGTTTATGGGGAAAAGTACAGTACCAATATATGTGAAGATCAAATTTGACCTAGTAAATTTAAATAGGTACATCCCCTACTCTCCAGCCATTCCACTTCTAGGATTATACCCTACAGAGATTCTTGCACATGAGCCCAAAGAGACGTCAAAATCTTTTTTGCCTCAATGTTTATATTAAAAACGAAGTGGACATAAACTACCTATTACCCAGTGGGACAATAGATAAACTATAATCTATTCATACAATAAAATGTAAATGAATCAATTAGATCTGTTTCATCTTGAATCTGTCTGAAAAACAACAAAATCAGGGAAAAAATGTTCAAAATTATACATAAATGAATTTTTCGTATCAGTGTTATGTAACCAAAATGTGTGAGTGATCTATACCAACTTCTAAATAGTCATTTCTTCTGGAGAGAAAGGGGAAATGTATCCATCAAGTCCCCACCAGAAAGACAAAAGTGTAACAGTTGTTATAACAAAGAGAATATAGGAAATTAAACAGGTATTGGGAAATGGATTCAGAAAACAAGAAGCGAACCCTGAGGTAATACAGAAATTGTGGGGGGTTTTTTTGTTTTTTTGCTTTTTGATGAGAGAATTTAAGTCTTTATTTTGTATGTTTCAGACTATTGGAAAATTTTTGCAACAAGCAGATATAATATTTAGAAGAAGAAGAAGAATACATTATCATACTTAAAAAAAAATCCTGAAAACCCTACTACAGTCAAAGCCTTCTAGTTTGGATTAGAAATGGACTGGCTAATATATATTTATTTTTGTATATGTAAATAAACAACACCCACAGTCATTACCTTAAAGGAATACAACACATGTAGTTGGGGTGAAAGAAAAGTGAACCACTCACTGATTTCCTGCTGCATCCTGGTGACCATGATACCTTCAAATGCACAGTATCACAGATTGATAGAGATAGCCTGATTTTTCCAAAGCCAGATATACATAGGCAATCAATCTTTTTCCTATTAGGCCAGACATTTAGCTTTGTTTCGTGTGTGTGTGTGTGTGTGTGTGTGTGTGTGTGTGTGTGTGTGTGTGTGTGTGTGTAAAAGCCAGTAAATTTTATTTTTTTATCTTACTTTACATTTTTATATTTATTTTTTAATTTAAATTCAATTAATTAACATATGATGTATTATCAGAGGTGGAGGTCAGGGACTCATCAGTCTTATTAATACCCAGTGCGCAGGTAATACAGAAATTGTAATGGCAGGAAACTCCTGCTGTTCCTGGGGTGAGGGAGTGAAGGAAGAGATGGGTTATTAGAACTAGAGATTTACAAGTGAGGTCCGGCAGGTCTAGAACCCAGATCTCTGAGGAGATACACTGTTCAGCTGATGCTGATACCTTGGGGACTCAGACTTAAGGGAAAGGGTGCTGATTAACTGGTACTGATGTCTCTGAGGTGGCATGAAAGGTCCAGGAACCAGCACACTGAAGCCAACCACTGCTAGGACCAATTGCAGCAGCACTACCAAGATGACACTGGCAGGATAAGCACATCCCTCTTCCCTCCTCTGGCCTTCCCATCTCCCTCCTCCACCCACTATTGAACGAAGGTAGGAGGGATCCACTGACAAAGGAGAGGGATGCCAACAAAGTCCCAGCCCTTGCATGACAGCAGAGTACAGAGTTATGGGCTTGGAGCTGGGGGACAAAACTTTATCAACTAGCACAGAGGGGTACAGTTTGGGGGAGTGGGGCTTTCACTGCAACCTGTTAAGAGATAAATCTGAGGGGTGCCTGGGTGGCTCAGTTGGTTAAGCGACTGCCTTTGGCTCAGGTCATGATCCCAGGGTCCTGGGATCAAGTCCCGCATCGGGCTCCCTGCTCGGTGGGAAGCCTGCTTCTCCCTCTCCCACTCCCCCTGCTTGTGTTCCTGCTCTCGTGGTCTCTCTGTCAAATAAAAAAAAAAAAAAAAAAAAAGGAGATAAATCTGAAGCAAATAGGACATATGTTAAATTTGGGTGATGGGTATACAGATGCCTATACTTTGGTGTATATGTAAAACATCATAATTAATTTCTAATGAAATTAAAGCATATGGACCCCAAATTGACAATTAGCCAAGTGCCTGTGACAAAGGCATAGCCGAAGGGAAGGGGAGGGAAGGCAGAAGGTGCCAGCTTCCTTTCACGGCGTCTAGACTAGATGGCAGGATGGACACAGGAAGGGATCAATGAAGTGGAAAGGAAAATAAAAAAGAGGAACTGAGGGAATTAAAGGCTTTCTTGGCATACAGAACATATTTTGTATGAGTACGGAAGAAATCAGGAAGGACATGAAAGTATGGTTGGGGTGTCAATACTGACATTTAAGACATCAGAGATTGGGCAGTTCCAGTGCTCCCAATTTTCAAGCTTTGGAAGTGGCTTGTCTCTAACACATCATTAACTGGAATATGCTATGCACCCTAATTTTATGAGGCACTAAGAAAGAAGAAAAATTAAGATAATTAAGCTGTAACATGATATATTCTTATCACAACTTTTTATCAAAAAACCCTTTTAGAGTTTAGATGCAGATTTCTCTTATATATCACTCCTGCACATTTAAAAGGAAAATGTATATATATATAATAAGTTGTTTCAGGCATTCCCCAAACTTTTTCACATTGAATCCAGCTCTGTTCAAATCACTTTTTGACTCAAAGTCATTGATGTTCATGTTTTCCTGCACATTACTGTCCTTCTTACTAAGAGCAGCACTTGTCTCTCCATCTTTCTTTCAAGCCCTTTACCACCCAAACTATCAATTTTAGTACTAACACTTTATTTCACCAGAAAGTTCCCAAACAAACAGCCAGGATCCATATTCCCTCCTCAAATTGCCTTTAAATGCTTTGTGGCTAGAGATGTTGCAGGGTTTTAGATGTCCAGTCATGCCTCTCAAAAATAATAACCAAGTCCCTAAACTTTATGTGAGCTTATTATTTAATTATTTGAACATAAATCCAAATTACATTAAGAATCAACATTTTTGGTGCACAGCTCCAGGTGGTCTATATCAGATTACTTTAAGCCAGTCTTCTATCAATTCAACCATCATCCATCCATTTTTTTAATTTTTGAAGAATATCTCATTCTTAATTTTTATGGACTAAATTAAATGTGGTAACAACTTCTGGCCTCTGAAATTTTGATTATTACAGTGATATGATGCTTTTCTGCACCCATGATCAAGTTCTTTATCTCTTTCATACCTTTTTTTAAAATTTTTTTATTAACATATAATGTACTATTTGTTTCAGGGTCTTTCATATCTTTAATATAAAAATTTCTAAATATGCCAAAATTACTGAGCTTATCAGCATTTCCCGTTCAATTTAATTTATACTTTTTCCCAAGATTGACTTACATGTTGCTGACAATCTGCTTCCATTCCAAGTTAGCAAGAAGTTTCTGACAACTGATGTTTAGTAGTTCAATGCCTTAAACATAATCCTCTTCGACACACAGTTTCTTGCAGCTTTACAAGTTCTTTTCATATATTCTGAGAACTTTGACAATTTTTCCATCTTGAATTGCATATCTAGGCATGGGGTCAACAATCGTTGTGTATATATATATATATGTGTATATATATATATATCTCAGCAATAAAACATAACACAGTTTCATCTACTTATGATACTCTTGGCTCTTGCTTTTCAAGTGAATATGGAATTTTATCATGACTCCAACTAAAAATATCTGCTTCAATAATACTAAATGCACATGCTGCTCTGTTTCCATATCCATTTGGATTCATAATTTATCACTTTAATGCCAAATATCAGCGTAACATTAAGATATTTAAAATAACAATGAAACCAACACTGTACATAACTCAACTGCAGTAACAGTAATATGTAAATAGCTATGGCCCAGGTTTTTCATGCAATGACAGGGAGTGACAACTCCATCACAGTTCCTGCCTGGCTCACGACAATGGTAAAACACCATCCATTTTAAGATTCATTCCAGTTTTTGAAATGTAAAAATGTACATTTGAGAACCAATGAAGTATGGGAATAGAGTTGAGAAGAGAAGGAATTTTGGACTCAGAGTGTTAGTAAGTCTCCACAGGGATATTGAAGTAGTCTTGGATAATGGTCAGTCTTGAGATGGAGAGGCCACTTACCCATTTATACACCCATCTCCTCATTTCCACTTGTCCTTTCCTGTAAACACAGAGGTAATTCAAACACTAATGCCTTTTGTTGCATGATTCCTATGTGGCAGACATTGTTCAAAGTGTCATATATGCACGAATTCTCACAGCTCATATTTAGTCTTTACAAGAACTCAGTGAGGTTGGCACCCTTATCATCCTCATTTTTCTGAGAAAACTGAAGAACAGAGAGGTTAAGTAACTTCCCTACAATAATAAGTGGAAGAATCTGGATTTAAATTCAGGCAGTCTGAATCCAAATCCATAATTTGACCATTATGCTTCTCTATTCATACCTTCCCATTTTCCCCAGCAGGATCAGGATATCTTCTAGAAGTGATTTATGCCCCTCCAGACACTTTATTATTGGCACCCATCTTCTATCCCTTCCTCTGTCATGCCTACCTCTGGTCTCATAAGTGTAAGGAATGACAAAAACAATAAAAGCTAATACTATAATAGTATGTACTTTACAAATTATAAAACACATACATCACATAACTTAACCCTCACAACAGTTCTGTCAAAAGCTATGATTTCCTCAATCTTAAAAATAAAGATATAGATGTTGTATTAAGGATGGGGGATGGGAAGGATGGGGTGGCTGGGTGATAGACATTGGGGAGGGTATGTGCTATGGTGAGTGCTGTGAATTGTGTAAGACTGATGAATCACAGACCTGTACCTCTGAAACAATACATTATATGTTAAAAAAAAAAAAAAGATAGTAGGGGGAGAAATCAGAGGGGGAGACGAACCATGAAAGACTATGGACTCTGAGAAACAAACTGAGAGTTTTAGAGGGGGAGGGAGGTGGGGGGATGGGTTAGCCTGGTGATGGGTATTAAGGAGGGCACGTACTGCATGGACCACTGGGTGTTATAGGCAAACAATGAATCATGGAACGCTACATCAAAAACTGATGATATAATGTGTGGTGATTAACATAATAAAATAAAATTTTAAAAAATAGCAAAAAAAAGAATAATCATCTTGTATTATATAAAAGCTATAATAAAGAGACAAAAAATGCAGTGGATGAAACAGACATTTGTTCCTCTCGTACTTTATAGTATGGAGCTTGGAGGTATAAGCTGGCAGGTCAGCTGTGTTTTGTAAAGACATCTCTGGATCCAGGTTCCCCTATCATGTTGGTCTGCCATCCCCTAGGGGTGTTGTCTTCATCTGCACCATTTAAAAAGGGCATCCCTAGGTCCAGGACCCAGCTCCCCAAAAGAAGGGGAATGAGGAGAAAGAATCCATGGTAGGCAATTTCCTTACACATCCCCTCTCCTTATATTCCATTGGAGAGAACTTAGTCATGAGACCATGCCTAGCTATGGAGGAGGCTGAGAAATGTGGTCTCTTACTGGGCAACCAGATGCCCATGAGGAAGGAAAGAACAGATTTTGGAGGACAGCTGATGCTCAGAAAGACTACACGAATTTCCTAAGGGCACTTAGCTAATGAGTCAGAACTCAAACCCAGTCTTTCAACTCCAGAACTAGGGTTGATTTTCCTGTACCAGAACATCTTCATGATGAAAATGTCAGAGATTCCTTAAATAGCATTCCTAGGCAAATAACTAAATTTAGAGAGACTAAAGCCAATCCTGTTTACATTAAGGAAAGATGAGCCGCCTGGGAAACGTGTCCACTCAAGATGGGCAACAACAGGCCCTGATGATCAGTTTTTCTCAGATGGGTCCCAGGAAAGACAACAAGTGACACAGTCACCTCCAAATCATACAAGGGTTAATTACACTATCATTGACTTATCCAGAGCCTTTTCTTTTTTACACCATTTGGAATGCCAACTTTTCTGTCATTTCTGTTTTCTCTGCACATCTGTAGCTCTTGTAAAAATTTGCTAATAGATGGGACTGAAAAGGAACGGCTTAACTGAACAGCCGTTAGTCAGCAACACGCAGCACCTGAGAACAACATTGTGACATTTTTAGAGAGGGAGATACAGAGGTGAAATGAGAGAGAAGACTCTGGAGCCCTGAGGCTAGCATTAAATGAAAAAAGATTTGAGGTACACTAAGACCATGTAAATATTTAATGGTGGTTAACATATGGAGGCCAGTAAGGACTAGATAGAATGCACTGAAATACGTCCAGTGAGAACTCTACAGAGGGAAAAGCATGATGAATGTATCATCATTAATATGACCCTTCATCTTTACTCTTAACTGGGTCCTGACCCTCTTGGATCACTGCAGCTGCTCTGCCCCAAGCTTGCTCACTTGTGCTCTTTCTCTCTGGATTTCAACTCCCTGGCTCCCAGACGTGACTGCAAATGACCCTTGCCATCATGGCATGAAATTCCAAAGAAAAAAATGTCACCAGTCCTGACTTGTCATTTCATCCAAAAACAGAGCAGTTTTGCATGTATATGGCATTTTACATGGTACAAAGTTTACATGGTGTTCAGCGCACCACTGGCCAGGTGTCTTGCACAGACAAAACCCTCTCCCTTCCAGGGGTCACCTCCACTTCAGGGTCTCTTCAAGGTCAGGAATAAGAACTTAGTGACTAATGCCACTCCATCCAACCTACAAATGGAAAAACGGAGGCCCAGAGTGGCAGAATAGCTGGACTTAACTCAGAGTAGACAGCCTAGCACAGTGCTTCTTAAATTCTGATGTGCACATGAGTTAGCTGAGATTCTGGATTCTGCACTTCTAACAGTCTCCTAGGGTTTGCTGCCCTGATCCTTATTCTTCATATTATTACCCCTCATTGTACCTATTTCTCAGTCTGTTGAATGGATTCATAGAACTTGTATTTCAATTCTGTTATCAAACCTGCTTTATAAATATGAGATGACATGTGAAATCATTCTAGAGTTAGGAATATAGTACTTTTTTTATGTTCAGTTAGCCAGCCTATAGTACATCATTAGTTTTTGATGGATGGAATGTTCAACGATTCATTAGTTGCATAAAACACCATGTTCATCACAACATGTGCCCTCCTTATTACCTATCACCCGGCTTACCCACCCCCCCCACCCACCTCCCTTCTGTAACCCTCAGTTTGTTTCCCAGAGTCCAGAGTCTTGCGCTTACATTCTGGTCTTAAGAATGCAAAGCATTCCATTCACCCTGGCTTTCTTCAACCATTAAGTGAGGTTTATAAAGATGTTTACTTCTAGGCCTAACATACACTCTGATAACCTGAAGCTAATTTCTTTTGCCTTCATTTTCCTTAGGAAACTCTTTCTCATATCAGTGAAAGTTTATTTTTAAATATGGGGAGGGGGAATAGAAGAAAATTCTCCTTTGGGATTAATATTCCATTTTACAGTTTTGAGTTTTTAAGCCATATTTAGTCATGCTGATAATTTGCCATAAGGACGTTATTTCCTCCAATTGCTCCAGACAACTTACAGCTCATAAGTTCCCTACCTTCCATTCAGTATGCTGTTGTCACTTTGATCCCCTAAAATGCAAGGACATTTTTCAATGTCCATTATGAAGCAGCTGGGAGATCCCAACAGTTCTTCTAATAACAGAGCCTAAAGGTGACTGATTTCATAAAACAAATGGGCTGCTTATGACAGAATTTTAAGTCTGGCTTTTCAAAGCACCTGCAGATAATTCACAAATGGTCTCACTGAAAAGCGACATATTTGTTAAAGGAAATTGCCCTGAAAATGAGACATAATACCTTCCCCCACTACCCCTCTATCTCAAGGGGGGATTAAAACAACAGTAACAGAAAGATATTTTTTCATCATCAACTAAGATAATTATTCCTGACATTGTATCCTAAATTAATTTTCACTACCCAAAGAGAATTAACTTTCTCACCACTAGAAATACATTGTATAATGTCCCTTGGTTTCTTTAAAATCGAAAGCTTTTTTCCAAGCAATTTAATCAATAGATTGTGTTTGTTCTACTCAATTTCAACTCTATTTCCATTTCTTAAAATTTCTTAAGTCATATCACCTACTATTGGAATATATTTTACTAACTTTCTTGCAGTGACATGGACATTCCTTTTCCTTTAGCATAATGATGTATGATTAAATGTAGGCTCTATCTGAGCAACTATGTAAGCAAAGAGATTTTGTTTAGACACTGGGTAAATAAAGATTGTTAATGACAACTGACTCCCAACAGCCAATCTTCTGACTATTTCAGTCACCCAGTCATTCATTAAACATTTTTTGAATGTCTTATCATGTATTTGACACTGTGAAAGTCACTTGGGATCCAAAGATAAATGGGGCATGATTTCTACTGCTAAGATGCTCTAGGCCTATTAGAAAGTAAGACTGTTAAGGACAATTGTCCTTCAGTGTGATAGGTGCTACTGCAGAAGAATGCAGTGTTTCTGTGGGAGCACACTGGAGGAGCATCTAACTACCAAGATCAAGGAAGTATTATATAGAAGACACTAGACCTTAATTAGTAGGATTTAGCCATTCTGAGAGGGGGAGAAGAGGAAATGGGCATACCTGACCTGGGCAATAGCACCTGCAAAGGTCAAGAATTTACAGAGGCAATATACATGAACTTCAAGTGCATCTGAATGGTTGGGAATAGAAAGTAAGAAGGAGTGAAAAGAGTGAAAAGAGATGTGTCTGGAGAAGCATCGGAAAGCAGATGGAGAAAGACTCAATCCCAGTCTTGCCAACTCCAAACACTGGTGCTTCCACCATACTAGGCTGTTCAGAGTAAATATATGAAAAGCCATACATATCATACATTCTGGAGGAGGCTGGAGGAGGCAGAAGTCACTGTAGGTTGACTCAATCATGGAAGACTCCGTGGAGTAAGAAGAAATTGCACTGCATCTTGTTCACGTTGAACAGCTGGGCAGTGTCATGGTACGTGTGTTCCTGTATCATTTCTGTCCCTTTCCCACTGGATAGACAGAAAACAGCCAGTTTATAGAGGACCAAGGATGGAAAAGATAAGATTCAGAATAAAGATGGTATATTAGATAGACTATCAATAGCTGCTATAACAAAGAAACCCTAAAATTCTAGTGACTTAACACAAGAGAAGTTTATTTCATACTCATGGCACTGTCCAAGTGTTTGTCAACGGTTTTCACATGTTAATTCAAGATACAGTCACCCTCTGTCCTGTGGCTCCATCATCCCCTTGGGCCTTGGAGTTCTTTGAATCTCAGCAGAGGTCCTGAGAAGAAAGGGCAGAGAATGCACGATCATTTCTTAAAACCCAAGCTCAGAAGAGAAGCAGATAACTTCTGCTCACATTTATTTGGGGAAAACTAATCATACAATCCTACCTTGATTCAAGGGGCCTAGGAAGTGTCGTCTCTAGCTGGACACTTGCCCACTGCGGAAAGGGGAGCACAAACGTGTGGTGGACAGCTAGTTCTCTCTGCTATAGCCAGCTAAACCAAGGAACCCAGGATTGGGGCTTATCTGAGGAAAAATAAAAACCTGAGGAGGAATTACAAATATAAAGAAAAATAATTTTTCATGTGAAGAAAGAAAAGAGTACTATGAGAGGATAAAAAAGAGAAATAAGATGTAAAGTACAATATTTTTATGAGGGGATTTCTTAAACCTTACCTTGTCAGCTAACCTGAAGCTCCTGCTCTCTGGACTCCTGCAAGCTATATTTTTTAGGATATGAAGGACAGTCTCTCCATGAGACCGTCATGGGAGAAAAACTGAAAACTGGATTTCTTCTAGCTCCTGCAGTGTTTTTAAACGAATGTACACACAAATATGTTCTGACAGTTGCAAGAAAAGGATAAATAATAAAGTAGATCCAGAAAAAGATACTGTCAGCTAAGTGTTCTTTGCCACTTTCTTATGTTCCTTTGGGTGTCCGTTACAAATGAAGTTTTTAGTAAATGTAGTTTTCAAGGTAGCCTGACATCTTACCTAGGGATTTGGCAGCTTTGTGTAATGAGCTGCCAGAGAATAGGATGGCAGGTAATGAAAAATTGAGTGCTCTAAACTCCCTTCCTCCTCTTCAAATTTATGTTCTTACTATGCCGAAGTGGATCATGAACAAGAAGAGAACTTTATTCAAGCGTCATGACAGATCAGCTGACAAAGTATATCCCTGGGTTGGAGGGGACAGAAAATCATGAAGTCATGACAAGGCATGGATCATAGAGGGAACATCAGGGTCACAGACAATGACCAGGTTGGCAGCCACAAGCCCTTCTGTTTCTGAGAAGTTTGGCTTTCCCACAGAATCAATGACCTGGGACACTGGCCACACCAGAATAGAGAACATAGACTGGAGAGGAATGGGTGGTGCCATGTCAGGTGGAGATCAGCAGAGTCCCAAACTACAAAATGTAAGGATCTAAATCTTCCTTGGAACAAATATGCCAGGGGATAATTCAGCTCTAATGTGATGCTCTGTGACTGGTTAGAAATGGGAAAAAAAAAAAAAAAGCTGTTGACACTTTTCCGTAAGTTGGGGTGCTTGTGGGACATGTTCTCACCCACTTAGTTGCCAAAAAGACTCCCAACTAGGTTGCCACGGAAACAACCTAGAAATCAAAGGCATGACTTAAATTATTAAAACCTACTAATCCAAAAAGGAGAAACTCTGATAGTTTGAATAGGTTTCCACCGAGACTGGCAATAATTGTCTCAGGGTAAGTGAAGAATTAAAATCTTTTTCCATGTTGTTTATGAGCTGTGACACCAGGTTCATGTCACTGTATTCATTACTAGTTTAGACCCGGAAATTTTTATTGCACAATAAATTCTGCAGCTTCATGCTTTCAGTTTGTCAATGTATATATGTATGATTTATAATGTGTATTAGACTCACACATAACAAATGTGTTAACGATCCCCTCCCCCCACAAATAATCTATGTTCTATTCCACTGCAGTGTCAGAAGATGGCATAAGAATAAGATCTTGGTAGGAAAATCTGACATTTTACTAATATTCAGTGCTACTGGCGGCTTATTTAAATATGGTCATGAACGTAGAACGGGAAGCTTTTGCACAGAAGGCCACCCTATTCAAAGGCTATTTCCCAGGAATCTAGAGAGCATTTACATGGGGCCTGGGTAGTCAGTCTTTAACTAAAATGAGTTAAAGGATGATGTCTACAGCCAAACACCCTTGCTTAGGCCAAGTAGAAAACTTGGTATATTAGATAGATGGTGTCATCTGGTATCTTCCCAAGTCCCACCTACTTAAAATTACCTGCCTCACTGGTCTAATAATCTCTGCTCTTCCCAACTACTCAGTCAAAAACCATCACCTTAGAGTCATTCTTTTGTTTAGACAGCAAATATACAGTCAATATCTCCAGAGGAAAAGGGAAATGGAAGTCCAAACCCAAAGAAGCCACTTTGGTTTTTCACAGAGAAGACACAGAACCACCAAACAGGTATCATGGACCAAAGCAAATCCTCATAAGACTCATCATGCAATAATGGGTGAACAAGAGGTTCTCCTTTCAGAAGGTAAGGAGGGCAGGAAAAGTGGCACGAAATTTAAGGAATCCTTACCTCTTAGGTCTCCTCTCTTAGAAAAACAGTGGGACCTTACATGAAGTGGAAATTAACTAACTTTACTAAAAACAAAGGGATTCCATTCCTCTAGCAACCAATTCCTCCCCCTGACAGTCCGCTCCTCCTTTTCCTATATTTACCCCCAGATCCTCAGCCTAGTCTCATTTCTATCCACTAACTTCAACATATACTAACTGTAGAAAAGAAAAAGATCATAAATAGTAGAAACTGCCAATATCCATTCATCCTTTTCTCCTCACATAGAGAATCCCAGTGAGAAATATTCATCTCCCCAGACCCTATTTCACTGAAGAACACCATGAAACTTACTTCTGCATGATGAGATAAGAGCAGAGTAAGGACGCTCTTGTTTTCCTGATAAAAAGGATTTGCTGGCGTAACGCTTCTACTCCTTTCTTTCCCCCTCTCTGCTAGAATGGAGGCACAAAGATGTATTTGGGCAAAAAGTCAATAGAACTTTGCTATCGTCAAGAGTAGGAAAACCATGGCCTAGGGGTAGTAGTGGAAGGCTGGAAGGTGCCTTGGTTTTTAAAGTTTCCTTTGAGGACCCAGCTTAGTCTGCAGACTAATTGCTCTAATCTTCAGACTAATTGTTATATAAAAACAATAAAGCCCTTTTGATTAAGGTATTATACCTGTTTATGCCACTAAAAAGTAATCTTGTCCACTATGTCCACTTGAGAGTGTGAAAATTTCCATGAGAGGAGACACATAATTAAATACCAGGGAATGATGAGAGAGATGCCCAAAGATACATGTCTATACCAATTTAGGAGCTGTAGCTAATGGTTTGGCAGGATGGTCAGGGATTTGGAAGGAACAAGATTAGAAAATTGGTGGCTAGGAGGTCTAGGAAAGAGGTATGTAGACAAACATTTTTGAATGGATCTCAGAGGAGGATTTTAACGTTCATGCAGTTTGGATGGCTAATCCATAGAGAGCAGTCAGCCTCTTTCCCCAGCCACCCCTGCCATTGCCCAACAGGCTAGTGAGCAAAAAGGCCATGGTGGCAGGGAGGAAGGTTATGCATGGGTTCAACAACACAGACTTCCACTCTTCAAGGCCAGCCTGGCTACAGCTACTGCTAGTGCCCAATCTGCCAAGAGCCAGCAACTCTGTGAATGAACTTGGAAGCAGATCTTCTCAGACTCAAGCCTTGAAATGACTGCATCCCCAGCCAACAGCTTCACTGTAACCTCATGATAAACCCCAAGATAGAACCATCCTGCTAAGCTGCTTCCTAGTTTCCAACTCACAGAAACTCTGATATAAAAAATGTTTGGGTGCCTGGGTGGCTCAGATGGTTAAGCGTCTGCCTTCGGCTCAGGTCATGATCCCGGGGTCCTGGGATCGAGTCCCACATCGGGCTCCCTGCTCCTTGGGAGCCTGCTTCTCCCTCTGCTTCTCTCTCTCTCTCCCTCTCTCTCCCTCTCTCATGAATAAATAAATAAAATCTTTAAAAAAAAAAAAAATAAAAAAATAAAAAATGTTTATTATTTTAATCTGTTAATCTTGGGATAGTTTGTTACACAATAGTGGATAACATACACCTAGCATGAAAAACATTTGTGACCAAGGAGTCCCAGATAACCTAGATGAGACAGTGGTAAGGAACTCCAAGAGATGTGCTCACTTCTTTTTTTTATTATTATTATTTTAGTTTTCTGTCTTGGTACTTTTTCTTACATTATGTGACAGAAGCATGCTTTATGGTTATAGTTAAGTAGTTGATTTCCAAAAATTGCACTTTCTTTATTATTATTTCCCCAGAAGATTATATCTAGATGTTGACAGTTTGGAGGAAGTTCCCCCTCTAAATGCCATCCCCTACACCTGTTACCTATCACCCAAAGCACCATAACCGATGATAGGAATGTATAGAAATAAAAGAGAGAGTGGAGGATCAGAGACATAGGAACAGCTGTGTGACATCTCTGACCAAGTAATGGTCAGACCAGCTATGAAAAATGAAAATTTGTGATGGCTATTACAGTTAAAATTGAGAATTCATAAAATTGTGACAAAATCAGGATGAACAGGAACATCTCAGCTTCTAATTCTTTCTCACCCTGATTGATTTACCCTTGCTGTGGAACAGAGTGCAGCCACCTCTGAGTGACCAATGGACTCTGACCTGAAACCAAACCTGACTTCCACAGTTCTTTTAATCAGGAATGATTTTTATTCATGTATCAGTCCCCAGTTAGCTGACACTCAAATAGGAACCACAATCACTTTCAACAGATTTATTTCCAGGTATAAATCTATGTCTTTTTAATTGCATTTTTGTTGTTGTTGTTCAGAGAAAGATTAATTCCATGACCTTGCAATATAATGTTCCTCTTTGATTTTCTAACAGAGAAAATAGGTCCTTGGAGAAATCATCACTACAGACAAGTTTCTTTTATCAGAAAGCTATTTATTCTCCTTTCTTTCCTATCTAGTAAGATACAGATCTTATACCACATTAGCTCAGAACTGGAGTCTTTATCTCAAGTCTTGAAGATTTAATCTATTTCATTTTCCATCTTAGGTCTGCAATTATTCACTACAAATCACTTGCAAATAACCTTTGGTCACTTTATTCACTTCTAGATGTCAAGAGATCACTCTCATTTTTACCTTAATACTATCCTACAGGAATTTAATTTAAAATGATGCACATTCTTCACTGAGGCAATTGTCACATCTCTTCAAAGAATGTGTTAAACTACCCATTGGCATGATTTTCGGATCTAGGGGTACCAGTTGCTAGTGAGCTAAATTCAATTTGCCAGGCAATGAGACAATCATCTTTGCCCATTTTCCTAATTAAATTTTCCATATTTAATGGAAATTCTGACCTCGCCTTTTGGTCTTCCTCTAAGCAAATGATTAAAGACAAAGCATTGACCCTGGGTCTCTAAGACCCAAACTCTCCAAACTTCACTCAATGTCATCTGACCTTGGTCTATTCAAGATTGACTGGTAGAGGCCCTACAGCTACAGTACCAGCCGAGGCAGCCATAGAATTAATAGTTAAGATAGGAAACCAAGCAAACAACATTGCTTCAAAGTCTGGAACAATGTCTGAGGTAGGAATCACAGGAGAGGGAAAGCACTAAAGAAATGTAATTTCTAATTTCATTTAGCTTACACATATAAATGCATGGTGTATTCGTTTCCTGAGGTTGTAATAACAAATCACCCCAAATTTGGTGACTTCAAACAACAGAAATTTATTCTTTTGCAGTTATGGAGGCCAGAGGTCTGATATCAAGGTGTCTTGGAAGTTTGTACAGGAGCATTCCTCCCTGCCTCTTCCCACTTTTGATGGCTCCAGGCATTCTCTGGCCTGTGGCCATATCACTCCAATACCTGCCTCTGTGGTTCCATTGCTTCCTTCTCTTCTCTGTGTCTTTTCCTCTTTTGTCTCAAATATCCCTCTTTCTCTTGTCATTGGATTTAGGATTCATCTGGGTAATCCGGAATGATCTCCTAATCTCAAGATCCTTACCTTAATTACATCTGCAAAGGCCCTTTTCCCAGTTAAGGTAACATTCACAGGTTCCAGGAACTTGACATGGATATCATTTTTCAGCGGTCCACACATGAGTATATGGATAAAGGTGAGGACATACACTCAGGGGAATCTATTTTTGGTGCTGGATAAAGAATGGGATATTGGATCAGCAAAATACAACCACAGCAGTTGAGCGTTTGTTGATATCCGCTTTGTACTCATCGTGTGTGATTCTGTAAAAACGCAGAACTTTAAAAACTTGGTTCAGGAGCACCTGAGTGGCTCAATCAGCTAAGCGTTCAACTCTTGATTTCAGCTCAGGTCATGATCTCAGGGTCATGAGCTCAAGCCCTGCATTGGGCTCCATGCTCAGCAAGGAGTCTGCTTGAGAGTCTCTCTCTCCCTCTCCCTCTGCCCCACTCCCCTATTCTCTCTTTCTCCCTCCCTCTCCAAAATAAATAAATCTTTTAAAAAAATAAAAATAAAAACTTGGTTCGGTTTCAAAATGCTAGAATAGAATAAAATACACTTGATGCTAGCACCCTGCTAATGTACAGAGTAAAAGGAGCATGTGGGCGCTTGAGTCAAAAAGAACTGGGATGCCTATGTGGCTCAGTTGGTTAAGTGTCTGCCTTCAGCTCAGGTCCTGTGGGATGGAGACCCGCATCGGGCTCCCTGCTTCTCCCTCTGCCTGTCACTCCCCGTGCTTGTGCTCTTTCACTCTATCTCAAATAAATAAACAAAATCTTAAAAAAAAAAAAACTGAGTTTAAATCCTGGCTATACTGAACTCCAGTCATGTGACCATGGACAAGTTAATTTATTTTTTAATAGCAAATAAAGATAATAAACTTTTTGGTTATAACAATAGCTTGGAGAGATGCATGGAGAGGTAAACTCACCACTGAAGTAGAGCCTAGCCATGGTCCATGGGAGAAAAGGGATTTAATAAAGATTTAACACCTATTCATTAGCACTCTTAGGTATATTATACTTTTGACTTTATTACATCTTCACAATAATGCTAAGACATAGCTGTGTTATTCACAATAATTGGTGAGCAGAAGAGGTTCAGAAAAGGTAAATAACTTGCCCAAAGTCTCACAGTTATTGATTAATACAGCTGGAGTCCAAATGCAGATCTTTCTGACCACAGAGTCCATTGAAGTGAGAAAAATAAATAATAAGGCTGTGTTGACTAACCTTATTGTGGTCATCATTTTTGCAAAAACTAGTTATTACATTGTACACCTAAAACTTACATAATATTTAATGTCATTATATCTCAACAAAACTGGGGAGGGGAAGAGATTGTAAAAATCCCATTTGTGCAATCAATGGGAGCTGCATGCCCAGGTTATGGGTAGAACATAATTCTCACTTGGGTCAGGGAGGAGAGTAAGAAAGGACACAAGGGCATTTAAAGCAGGGCAAGGACTTGAAAATATAAATCAGTATCTAAAACTGGTTGGTCTCTAAAATAAAGAATTAGGGGCACCTGGGTGGCTCAGTCAGTTAAGCAGCTGCCTTCGGCTCAGGTCAGGATCCTGGGATCCTGGGATCGAGCCCTATGTCAGATGCCCCTTGGCGGGGAGCCTGCTTCTCCCTCTTTCCAGCTCATGCTCTCTCTCGCTATTTCTGTATCTCTCTCTCTCAAATAGATAAATATTTTTAAAAATAAATTAAAAAAATAAAATGAAGAATTAAATGTGAGAGCCTGGGGAAAAATGAAAAATAAATGATAAGGCTTATAGATTAAAGCTGTCTAAAATATTCATTCCAGTATTTACTCAGATGTCACCTGAGACATGTTGACCATGTTCCGTGTATAGTGAGAGGTCCAGAGACAGGGGAGAGAATAGGTAAGGCACAGATACTGCCCTCAAGAGGCAACTGAAAATATACTAAGTCGGTCATCTGAAGGCGTGGCCATGGGGCAAGAGGAGTTCAAGCTAGCTTCAAACTAGGAACCTCCTAGTTATCTTCTATCTCAAATCTGAGTATCTAGGAGTAGAGGGGTACTAAATAGAGCCACAGATTTTATATTTTGTTCCCATTCCATAGGATCGTCCCACCTCAACCAGAACCTGCTGCCCAGTCTTTCGGCTAACTCTGTCTCCCCCCTCAACCACCTACCACCATTCTGGAGAGGGGAACTAAAACACTAGAACGTCTGACTTCTAACCAGTGAGCCAGGCAATCTCACATACTTGCCTAGTTCTTGCCAGTGCCCTTGGGAGTGTTAAGCAGCTACTGGTTTTTCTCACATGGAGGCCAGACCCATATGTCAGTCAAGACGGGGGTGTCTTTGCCCTTTTGTGATTCAAGCCAATTATTTGGGCAGTGACAGGAGCCTGGATTTGATTGAGGTTTTTTCACATTTGTTCAGACTTGGCTGTAAGGGACAGGGTACCTGCCACTTCTGTCCTGATGCTTTTTCTATTCCCATTCACCTGGCCCCCTCACAGCATGCTGCCTAGTGGAACTGAGTGGAAGCGTGTACCAAGTGCCTGAGATACACAGGGAGTTATATAACAAAGTGCATGAACACGGAGCTACCCAATGAATGAATGAAATGAGCAGGGTTGTGTATAACAAACAAGTGAAAGGAACAGGAAGGGGAAAGTTTGGAGGTCTCAGTGAGCATCGAGAGCTAATAAAGGTGGAGGCAGGTACATGGGCTATGGCAGAATAATAAGATTGCTGAATTTAGAGCGTTCTATTTCCTTACATGTCCCTGTCTGCACATTAGTGAGTCAACTTCCATCATGTATTTGAAGAATTTTTTTTTCTGTCAAATTATTGTCTCAGGTCCCCTAAGATAAAGGTGGGGTCAGCACTCAAAAGAGCAAAGTATTCCTGTGATTTAAAAAATAAGCTATTTCCCAAGGAGAGATGGATATATCAAACTGTTCTGTGCATGTTCTACTTGACCATATTGATTCCTTGGATGGGTGTTTTCCCTAACAATAGTAGAGAAAGTGGCCCCAAGATTCCCCGAATCAATCATGGCAAACCTCAATAGTGTGTTATTCCAGGAAATGCTCTGATCTAACAAAGGATTCTTTCAAATGCAGTCTCGATTGCCTAAAATTTATACCTACCCAATGCCCTGGTACCTTCTGTGATTCTGTGTCAGTGGTAATTTTCTTAACTTTATAAGCTTTATTATTAACAGAGCAAAATCCAAAGAGGAAGCAAAACAGGTACAGGGTACATCTCTCCTCTCATACTTCACAGAGTGTCCATATAAATCACCTAGGCAGTGACACATAATTACGAAACAGTATTTATAGCTAACCCCAAAGTATTCAATCCAGTTTATGGATTAGTCTCTTCTGCCCCATTACTTTACCTATTTTCTTTCCATTTCAGTGTTTCTCATCATCCCCAAATATTAGATTAGCAAGAAACAAAAACAAAACTCAAACTAGTCTGTGAAGAACTTAAGAGTGTCAAGGAAGATGGTTGGTAAGGATTGAAGCAATTGACATCTTTGGATTAGCATAAATTTCTACCATCCATGTTTTCCCTCTGTTCATCTGTGTTTGCTAGCATAGTCGTGCCTTCCAGATTCTCCACAAAGTGAGTGCTTACACATAAGTCTCTTCTCCATTTCTAGGGTGAGGCCATGGTGAAATGACATGACTTGATATGCAAAATGACAGTTGGGCTAGTTCCACAAGAAAGCCAGAGGAACAAGAATGGACTCATGCACTGCAATCCCAAGGCCCACAGATTGTATGAAAACCACACCCAAAATGTACCCCATCCCAATCTGCTGAAATGCCCTGAAGGCTTCCATCAAGAGACCTTTCCAGGGGGAGCATCTAGAATATGTCACTCAAGGTGTGTCAATAGCCTCCTCCCCTCCTTGGGAAGGACAGCACATTTTTTACTTAAAATTTAAAATATTTCATCTTTCCTGTTTCTTTCTTTAGCATTTTCTGGCAAGTGGATCTGAGGGTGAACTTTAAAGTGTGATTTGATTACTAATACTTTCTTGGATTTTTACACTGGTTTCCAGACACTGCTTTGTTCTGTTGCCCTGTGTCCTCTGAGTCTACAGAGTGGTGATCTGGACGTGACTCACTTGCTATGTAGGGGAGGACAAAAATGATGGTCATAATAACTGCCTTTTGGCATTTCCCAAGAATTTGTCATTTATAAGATACTGTGCCAAGTTCTTTGTGGTTTATTATATGAGCTGATTACAATAAGACACAACCAGGAAACAGTGCTATTTTTCTCCCATTACTGGCATGCTCCATCAAAGCTTCCTGTCCCCTCCCAGACAACATCTCAGGCAGCCCTGGTCACTTTAATTCACTTTAAGACTCACTCTCAGGTATTAAAAAATTCAGTAGAATCATCTCAAACAGCAATATCATATCTTATTTATAATTTCTTCCTTCTCCCTAATCCAGTTCTGGCCCATGGGTCAAATACCTACCATAGGTACCAGGGTACATGATCTGGTCTCTTATGCCTTTTCCACCTTTCATTTTCTATCTTTGCACACTTACAGACTCAGAGAGGCAGGGGGGAAGGGGAGCAAACTACAGAAGATCTGCCCTGAGATCACTGTAGCCGGATATCAAGCCTTCAAGTAATATAGGTGCCCATCCTTCAGAGCCTCCCTGCCAGCTCTGAACTCAGCACTTCCCAGTTCTCTGAACTGGACCCTGGACAATCTGGGCCGCCTCTTTCAATCTCCCCCAACTCCTGTCGTCAGCAGTCCAGCCTCGACCTCTAGTTGCTGTTGTCTCCTTCCCATTGCAGGTAGCCTTTTGGGGAAGGATCCCTTGAAGATGGCTGAGGCCCTGTTAACTTCTACTGGTCATGGCCATGGGAACACAAACATCATTATTGACTGGCCCAGATGCAGTGTACCCCTCCCCCCTCCCCATTCCCTACCTCTGTGGGCTGCTCCAGACAGCCTTACCGCTTCAGAACTCTCTAGGCAGGAGGTGGGCATCAGTCTTACTCTTGACTCCCAGGGACACATGAGATTTCCCAGACCTTTCTCCATGCCCTGTCCCAATGTTAACACTGTCCCCCAGGCCTCTGCCAGGACTAAGAGACCAGCATCCCCTTGCGTAGGCACTGTCAGTCTCTATAGTGGTCCTCTTGGGAAGGGGAGAGGTGTTGGGAACATGCCGGAAAAAAAGCCAGAGTTCTCATTTGTATGGATTTCTTTCAATAAAATCCTTTCAAATGTCTTTTCTTTTTTCATAAGCAAAAATAGGTGAAGCAGGATGTTACTTGCTGGATCACATTTGTCATCTCTTCATAAGACTGGCTTAGATGTGTCTTTTACTTAGAGGTGTCTTTAGAATGTAAGGGTACTTACATCCTCTTCTAGATTTGGGTTTCACCCAAATTCCAAGAATTTCGCATTCCGTTTGACATTCTATTATTCATATACAACTCAGGTGCCCACTTCCCTTTACTGGTCATATTCTAGGTCTCACTAACATGCAAGGACAAGCATCCAGCTTTATACAGCTCTAAGCGTCCACTCAGGAGCAGCCTTCAGCATCAAGGATTCATACCCCATCCCTCCCAGCTCCCGCTGGGCAATTGCTCACAGTCCCAAAGGCCACATGTGGAAATCCCAAATGCATCTACCCAATAGAACGAAGCTTCCTCTTCAAGATGCGAGGGAGAAGGGGAACAAGATTCCCTTTTCTCCTTACTACCCCATCTTTCATCTCTCCAGAATGCTGTAACAGACTCTACTACATGAATTTCTTCATTAAAGGGTTAGGACAAATTTTTAAAGGTAACTACAACATGGGGAGAGGGAGAGGTTAATTCTCACCAACTATTCCCAGAGTCTAGAGGAAAAGTCCCCAAGGAAATCAGCCCCTCACAAGAGGATCTTAACCTGGTTGCCCTACCCTGAGGGTTCTGATTCCCTCTCTCCCAATCACTTCTTTTTTGTAAGCTTCCATCTGTGAATTCCATCCACCTCTCAGTAAAACCACCCCTATGCACAGAGAGGAATCTAACTTCCTGGATCTTACCTAATAGAAATATCTGTTCCTTAAGTTTTATTAAAAAATATTTCAAACAATGATAAAACTCTAAAGAATCGTATACCAAATATTCATGCATCCTCTACCCAGCTTTATCAAATCTTAACACTTTGCTATATTTGCTTGAGATTCTTTTTCTTAAAAGGGAATAACATTTTACAAGTACAGTTGAATCCCCACAAACTCACCACCCCAAATCCCAGGCTCATTCCATACTCTATCCCCAACTGCCACTATGAGAAACTGCTCTACAGGATATTGTGTTCTGCCTCATATTTTTCCTTGAGCCTCAATCATTCAGGCTGGAGTCGCCTCAGATTTGCTTTCCATGATACCAGCAGGATTTCCATGCTCCTCAAAACAGTCTGGAGGAGGGAATAAAATCTGATGCCATTGTATAAAGTAGACACAGGGTCTTCCAGGCTGGATTTCCCTTACAGTTTCCCATTCATTGATTCATTTATTTGTCAGTAAGTGTATGTGCCAGGCACAGTTCTAGAGCCTGGGGACACAATAATGAACAAGACTGGCAAAGCCCCCGCATTTAAGGAACTTGCATTCGTATGCAGTAGGAAAGACAAAAAGATAAACCAATAGATCAGATAACATCAGATAATGGGTACGTGCTCTGTAGAAAAAGGGGAGAAAACCAGGATTGTAAGACAGAGAATGATGAGAAGCAAGTTGTCATTTAGCTAGGTGGGGTGGCCAGGTCCTGTCTCTGAGGAAGTGACAATAGACCTAGGACTTAGATGATGAGCCCGCTGTAGGAAGATCCGGGAGAGGAATATTCCAGGCAGAGGGGTCCACAAATGTCAAGTCATAGAGCCAGGAGTGAACTCAGAGTTCATGAAATGGAAGGACAACCTGTGTGCCCAGGGGCTGGAGGGCGGAGAAGACAGGCGGTGGAGGCTGCAGCAGAGCCTGGGCGGTTTGTGAGAAGAGGCACATGCAGTCAGTGCAGGTGGGGTCAGGGCTGGGGTGATGGGCACTAGCATCTAAACCCGGCTCAGAGTGGACATCTGCCCTTGCTGCCTCATAATTAGCAATAGAGCCCCTCTGAGCCCCTTTGACCCAGTAAGGCATTGGTGGGGGGTAGAGTTTGGCTCATTTCCTGCTTGCCCCAGAACCTACACATCAAGAACTGGGCCTACATTTCAATCATTTTCCCAAGAGGCTCCTTAAATAGCTCATTCTGGGGGCCCTATTATACTCGTCCCAGAAGTCTCAGCTCTAGTTAGTCTCCATCTGAGAGAAGAACAGGATGGCCAGTCTTCTGAATATATATGCATTCCTTTATCTAATCCCCTAGCAACTCCATAACATGGGTTACCACTCACTGTGTTTTTCAGGCAAGCCATCTGAGTCTCAAAGTTTCATCAACTCCCAGCAGGGTACATAGAAAGGAAAGGGGCCCTGTGAGGCAGTGATACAAAAAAAAAGTGGCATTCATTCACAGGCTGAAATACTTTTAGAATCATACCCATAGCAGGGAGATATTGCTAGAAAATACAGAAATGGACATTTTCTCATGGACCAGTTTTCTCCCTACTAAGCAAATAAGTACAGGAAAAGCCCAAGGCCTTTGGGTAGATAAAATGTTTCTGTTCCTGCTTATCTCACTTTTAGGTTTCTTGCTACAGGAAAGGGGGGTGGGGGTTGCCACGAAAAGGGAGTCCTTGTCCTTCTAAACAAGGAGAAATTACACTTTGCCTGGAAATTTGTGAAGAAACACTTGTTAGTCCTCAACCATGAGTTTTCATCATTATACACAAAATATAATCACCATTTCTTGAACCCTGGCTAAGTTCTTGGCAGGCATTATGGTGGAGAGTCTCAGAATGCTGCCAAGTGGGCATTATTAACACCATTTTACAGAAAATAACCCAAGCTGTCTTTTAGCTATGGGCAAGATGCTCAGCCTGCTCTGCTTTGCACGATTATCTTGCATTTCATGCAATGACACCCAAACCCTTAGGCACCTTTATCCCCATGTGATAGGCACACAGGCTAAGGCTCAAATATGGAAAGTAGTCATCTGTAATATGCAAGGCTTTGGAGGCAGGCATCCTGGTTTGAATGCACTGGCTAAACAGACATCTAAGTTACTGAAATCTCTCCAAGCCTTATTTTTCTCCCCCATAAAATGAGCAAGGGCAGTTCCTCAGAGCAGAACATCTCAGACATCCATGATCACACAAATTGCCTAGGATCCTAGTAAAATGCAGGCTCTGATTCAGGGGATCTGGAGCAGGGCCTGAAGGCTGCATTTCTCACAGGTTCCTAGTAATGCCCATGCTGCTGGTCTGCGGACCACATTTTGAGGAGCAAAGCTTTACAGGGTTTTGGTTTTAAGACCTAAATGAGATTTGACGCACATAACACAGTGCCTGACACATAGTAAGCATTCAATAACTATTAGCTGATATTATTATTATTAGTCAGTTCTAAATTATTGGGTGACTCAAAGTTAGTGGTTGGATAGTCTATAAGATCTTCTATATAATGTTCTAAAAAGTTCTTGAAAGAGGGGCACCTGGGTGGCTCAGTCAGTTAAGTGTCTGCCTTCTGCTCAGGTCATGATCCCAGGGTCCTGAGATCGAGCCCATGTCGGGCTCTCTGCTGAGCAGAGAACCTGCTTCTCCCTCTGCCCCTACCCCGCCACTCCAGCTCATGTGCTCGAGCTCTCTCTCACAAAAATAAGTAAATAAAATCTTTAAAAAAAAGTTCTTGAAAGAGGATGGTAATGGGCAGAGCAGTGTGGCATAATGAAAAGAACACAGGAGTTAAGGTAAAAAGATCTGGATTTGAATCCTTGTGTCACCCTTTGGACAAGTCCTGAAACCTAATAAGATCTTTTTTTTATTATTTTATTATGTTAATCACCATACATTACATCATTAGTTTTTGATGTAGTGTAACCTCATAAGATCTTTTAGGATAATAATAGAACTAGTTGACAGAACTGTTGTCAGTGTAACAGTATATAGGAAAGTTCTCGAAAGTAAGCGCTCAGGTACTATGTGTGCAAGGTAGAAGGTAGTCTGATTCTATACAAATGTAAACATTTTCCAGCCACTGGCCCCACACCAACCTCCCTCCAGGATGTCAAAACTGCTGGTGTCTTTGATGTCAGGAGGCACAGAGGGTAACTCAGCCCAATCTTTGATGTCTGGTGGGAGAAATAGGTACAAGCCATTTTAGAGGCTGCCTCTACCGCATATGCATAAGGTCAAGGAAGAGGAGGAGAGCCTTTAAGAGAGAAAATTGTAAAGGAGAGATAAAAACCCTGACCAGTTGACCTGACCCTCAGCCCACACTATATCCCCTGCACCATGCTGCCTCCTATAAGTCACACTGAAATAGTTGGCTCATGCACAATGGTAACAAATACTGAAGGCAATAAGGGGCTGGCCCCAGATCTCAGGTCCCACTCTCAGAGAAATAAGACCTTGAGAGCTAAATTCAGGTTGGGGCCTGGGGAAAGCAACCTAGGAAGACATCTGCCTGATTTCCATTTAGGTTTAAGGTAGAGTGGGGGAAGGACAGGTACCCACGTGCAGATATGACTTGGCACCTTCAGAGTTGCCCTGTGGTCCATGTGGGACACTTGGGAATCAGAAGTAACAGTCAGACCGATAGATTTCTCAAGGTTTATGGGATGGTTCCCAATGCTATCATTTGAAGATCTTTCCATCAAACATGGCAGGCAACCTAGCAGAAAAGATAGGTCATGTTTACAAGTTAACAGTTTTCTAGAACAAACGGTGGACATGTGATATGTAATTATATATTTGGTTCTATAAAAAGATGGCTACCATCTTGAGCAAAGAAATCAATATTAGAGTTTCAAATGTGAGGCTGGGTTCAGATTCCAACCTATATTGCTAGTTAATACAGTAAAGCTCAATGATTAACAGCATGGCCTGGTAGCGGGTAAAGATTTGGAGGTAGGCAGCCCTCATGGGTCAGACAAAAGGAGTTCAAATCCTGACTCAGTTTCTTTCTAGCTATGTGATCTTAGATAAGTTAATTAAGCCCTCTGGGCCTTACTTCCTTGTTCATAAAAATGAGGCTAACAACAAAAACTACCTCACAGCGTTGTTAGGATTAAATGAGTTGGTATCTGTAAAGTGCTTAGAATAGTAAATAGGCACAGTAAGCACCAAATAAACAAGCTATAATTGTTGGATGACCTTAACAAATCAATTGACCTCTCTAAGTCACTTTTCCTCAGCTGTAACAGAATAAGAGTGGAGTGGAAAGAAACAATGTATGTGGAGGTATTCTGAAAAATTAAAAGAGTTAGATAGACTGTAAAATGATACAATTTTTATTATTACAAAGGGGATTTTTAATTTTGTGCCACACTTCTATTCAGTAATTGGGAGCCTCTGCGTGCACTGTCTCTGGAATGAATACTCTGTGATTTCTCCAAATGTCTGACATCTCCTCCAAGACCTCGACCTGCCAGGAGCTCTCATTCTAACACATTCAGAGGTCATTGGGAGGGGGAATTAATTAATACAAATTTGAAAAGCACATGAACTCTAAGTTAACCCACTGCTTGGAGCAGGAACCAACCTGTGACAAAATAAATCCCTCCCAAAGTGTAACCCCTATTTTTAACAAATTTTCTTTGTCCTCTACACAAGTCCAAATCCTTGACAGGCACCAAATATCAGAGTGAGAGAGCTACTGAGCTCAGGCTTTGGATCTGCACTAGCCTTTGAAGTCACCGATTTAATAAAAGAGTGACTCTAAGTGGGCTGAGTCCTTTGTACACAGTGTCCTTGATGTAGAAAGGTGATTCTGCTGACCCACCGTGGGCAGGGGAGCTTATTCTTCTCGTAGAGATGATGATGGATTTATACCACTTCTTCCACACTGGGGACCACCCCACCCAAGTGATCAAATAATACGTGTCCACAAAAATACCAAGCAGCAGTCTGGGTGGAGTCCTCAGTTCTTCTCCAAGAAGGAAGGCTGTCTTTCATCATCTAATCTCAGAAGTGACATACCAGCCCCTCTGCCTGATGCCATTAGACACACAAAGCAACCCTGGTACAGTGTGAGCAGTGAGGACCCGAAGGTGTGAACACCGGGAGCTGGGGACCATCGAGGGCCACCTTGGAGACCTGACAGGTTCCCAGCAGAATTAGTTCTTAAATGTAAAGGTCCTAGAACAGTATCAGTACCCAGTGTAAGCACTCAGTAAAGTGTTAGCTATCACCATTGTGGTGGTGGTGGTGGTGCTGTTGTTGCTGCTGTTGAGAGCATTAAGGGTTCAGCTGGTGACCATGAAATGGAAACACCAACCAAACTGCCCAAAAAAATTAACCCCAGGGGCACCTGGGTGGCTCAGTCGGTTAAGTGTCTGCCTTCACTTCAGGTCATGATCCCAGAATCCTGGGATCAAGCCCCACGTTGGGCTCTCAGCTCAGCCGGGAGCCTGCTTCTCCCTCTCCCCCCTGCTTGTGCATGCTCTCTCTCAAATAAATAAATAAAATCTTAAAAAAAAAAATCAACCCCAGCCCTGGCCTCATTAACAACTTGCTCTACCAGTCTACATACGATTTTTTCTGCAACTTTGCCCATCAGTTTCTTTACTTTTCAAATGTGCTCCGAGAACACAAACCTTAAAAGGAAGTCCCTTCCTCCCCCGATCAGTTGGGAAGTTTACAAATACACGTATCAGAATATCCAGAATAACTCTTTAGGAGTTTTAATTCTTTCACATAACAAGAAATCTGAAAAAAGGCAGTGCCAAGGTTGGCTCAAGGACTCAATGTGTCATCAAGGATCAGGACTTATCTCCCCCACCTGCCATTTTTGGTGCATGAGTAGAGGGTCTCTTTGTGACAGCAATTGGGCTATAGTGGACTTAATCAAACTCAGTGCAAAGGAAGGAGGGGAGGGGGCCAGAGTCACGTGGGCTGTCAGAGAACTTTCCTGATATGTCTCTGCATTGTTTTTTTTTTTCAATTTTTTTTTTAAATCCAGGAGGAAACCTTCTTCCCGAAGCTTCCCCACTGACTTTCCCTTGCATCTCATTAACCATATGCCAGTCACATGCCCTCCCCTAGCTGCAAGGGAGACCAGAAATTTGATATTTTCTGAGATGGTGGCCTCAGCAGAGCCATCCTGGAAGAACGGGGTGGGACCTGGCTATTGGGGCACTAACCAAGAGACCCTGCCATCCTCCTTCATGCTGGTTCTCTCATTTGAGAAACTTTACTATCATTCTTTCGACCTAGAATAGAAATATGCATGAACCAGGAAGGCTGTGAACCAAGCAATTCATCCAAAATGATTAGGTCTTGTTTACCTCAGCATCATCCAGAAATAAAGTATTGCACAGAACTAAATTTTGCAGATAAGCCTTCTCCAAAAGTGCCAAAGCTTACTGTGTTTTCACCATTCCTATGACAATCTTTACTAAAATCCTTTACTTCTATGTCTTTTTGGTAGTGTGTCTGAAAGTAATTTGACACATACTGAATGGCAGAACTGCCATTATGGGTACCAATTACTGCACTGGGCATAAACATTCTAATACCCCAAGAGAATCCTTTTGCTCCACACCAAACGCCCCTATCTTGCTCAACCCACCCCAGGTAGTATATACACTGTACCTCAAAATATCTACAGCTTCTGTGGAAGTACCTCCTGCCTTGTTTTCTGCTGTCACTTCTAATTCCCCAGAACTTCAAATGATAGTACCTACGACTGCACTTTAATCAATGCCCAAGATTTTGGGCATCATGGAAGAGGACCAGGGTAAAGCCAAAGGAGTCTGGGCCTTCCCTGCAGGGACACAGCAGTGACAAGCCTGCCTCACAGATGGTTTGGAAGCACAGGGCCTGCAACGAAGGACAGGTCTGAGTTGGGAAGCATGGGGAGGAGTCACCACTGCTATAAGGCCCCTGGGTGCCAGGGGAGTGCAAGAGGTCTGAGGCAAGACCTTGAATTCTCTCCATGGTGTTGGACAGGACAATGAACTAGCACCAGGACATCTTGGACCTAAGGGCTTTGGGGACTCAGTTCCTTGTTTGGCAATTGCTTCCAAAGTTTGAAATGCTCCTGTCTTGGGAGACATGCAAGGCTAGCTTTGGCAATTCCTTGTGTTTTTGACTCCTAGGGTGGAAGTCCCGTCCCAAGATTAAAACCCTCTGTGCTTCACATGCTCTAACTGTTCTAAGTGATGTGCAAGAGGCAAAAGGAGATTAAGTCTGTCGTGAGTTCTCACTAGTTAGGGTGAGCATATGGGTTAGTCATCGCTCAACTGGTGTTTTTCACACCTGGACTGGTGAAACGGTCTTCACTGTCATGCAGGGTTTCGATCTGCAGGGCAAGTACCTGGTCCAGTTGTTGCTACCTCCCTATGCTTTCTCCCTACAAATCAGAGAAGAACTGTGTGGGATCTAGGATTTCACCCAGACAGGGTTTAACTAAGCATGGGTTAGCACATAATTAACCAAATTGAACTTTGGTTATAAAAATAATGTCATTCATTAATCACATATAATCGATCTTCATTATTCATGGATTCTATGTTTACAAGTTTACCTACTTGCTAAAATTTATTTGTAACCCCAAAATCAATATTTGTGGAGCTTTTGTGATCATTTAGGAAAATGTGCAGAGTGGCAAAAACTTTGAATCACTTGATGCACATGTTCCCAGCCAAGGTAGAACAAGCTGGTGCTCCACCTTCTTATTCCAGTTCCCATACTGGAAATAGGTATCCTTTCTGCTGTCTAGTTAGTGCCACACTTGTGAATTTTTGGGTTAAAATGGCTCCCAATCACTGGGGTGCTGAAGTGCTGTCTAGTGTTCCTAAGCACAGGAGACTATGATGTGCCTTATGCAGAAAACATGTGTGTTAAAGAAGCTTCATTCAGGCATGAGTTACAATGCTGTTGGCCATAGTTCAATGTTCAATAATCAACCATCTGTTTTAAATGCCTTTAAACAGACACACACATACCACAAGGTTATGTACTGATCTGTTAATGAAAATATTGTGACCAGAGGCTTGCAGGAACTTATCCTGCATTTTCCCAACAGCAATGGTTCATTATTTGCTAACTCTGTGTTCACAGAGACTTTATGGAACATAACTACATGAATCATGAGAACTCACTCTGTTGTGAATGTTATATTTTAAAGCAAATCCTGATAAAGCCAAAGCTAGGTACAATTGTTATAGTTCTTCATTAAACTCACCTTAAATGTTTACCTTGTTCCTGGACCTTTCATAATACCAGAAGCTCTCTGAACACCAACACGCCTCCAATTCTCAAATATGCATTTGTGGTAACAACAGTTTGACTTATTCCTGCTATAGACCCCTTCAGAATAAATTAAGACCTCTTCTATCTGGCAAAACTAATAGAAGTACTATAAACAGAGTCCTATCTGTCATATAGAACAAAGTAAGATTGTAATTTATTAGTAACTAGAAGGAGATCAAATTAAAGTTCTCAGTCCTTGCGTGAATTAAGAAAGTCCCCACAAGCCTTAAGAAAGGCACAAATGACTACACTCATAGGCAAAGGTGCTTCAGGGGATGATATTTCCCATTTCCCAATTTTATTATGGCATCTCTCACAGCAATCTCCATGGTAGATGAAAAATCCAGCCAAGGACAGAGAAAGGAGAGGGGAGACCTATATTCTCCTCTAAAATTAACCTAGAAATACCTTTAGAGTCATTACTCTAAGAAAACAGATTCACGACTTTTTATTATCCACTTTAAAATTTATAGCATCATAGTTGAAGCCTTATTCATTGTGCTAGGTTATACTATAACAGCCTGCCAAGCTCTCCCTCTGCCTTACTCACCTCATGCCTTCAACTCGTCACAACCCCAGATTGATTTCCATCATGTAAGCTCCCCAAAGTTCTCACAATAAAGTCCAAAATCCACAGTCTGGCACTCAAGGCCACCTGAAATTTAGTTTAAATCTCATTTACCTTCCCTACATCCACTTTCCAGAACACAGCCTCTTCTCCAACCTACTTAGTTGGCTCCCTTATTCCACATGTAACTTGTTTCTGCTCAGCATAGGGATGGAGGGGCTAAGCTGAGACTCTAGAGCTAGACTGGGCTGAGTTTAAATCCTGATTCAGTCACTTACAAGGTAACTTTGGGCAAAAATCCCTCAATGCCCTCATTTTTAAAATAAGGTTAATAAAAACATCTATCTCAGAGATATGTTCTGACAACTAAATGTTATTATGCATGAAAAGTATCTAGCAGGACCCTAGTACATTAAAGGTAATGAATAAATATTAATATAAAAAAATAAGCATTGTGGAGTCCCTCTTTCATGTTTTCACCTCAGGACCTTGAAATATTGTTCTTCCTATATCTGTTCTCCTTCCCAACTCCCAAATTTTACCTTTCTTCACAGCTTTGATCGATGGAGTAAGTTTCACGTCTTGAGGTCAAGGGTGGGGAGGATGAAAACGGAAGAGTGAGGAGGGTACACTTGCCTGGTTTCCTGGGGAAAGTGGAAATAGAAGCTCTAATGTTCTACACTTGGCAATATTTTTCTGTAAAAGGTCACAAAGTAAATGTTTTAAGCTTTGTACGCTACTCAGCTCCTATCACAACTATTCAACTCTGCTGTTATAGCACAACGGCACCTATAAAAATGAATGGCTGTGTTCCAAAAAAACTGTATTTACAAAAACAGGCAGCAACAACTCAACAGAAACATAAACAACCTGATCCAAAAATGGGCAAAGACTTGAATAGACATTTCTCCAAAAGAAATATGCCAATAGCCATAGAACAAATGCTCAACAAAAGTAATCATTAGGAAAATTCAAATCAAAGCCATGATATACCACTTTATACACATTATGATGGCTATAATTTAAAAAATTAATTTAAAATAAAATGGAATATAGCAAATATTGGCAAAGATGTGGCAAACCCCCATGCATTGCTCATGGTAATGTAAAATGATGCAGCCACTGTGGAAAACAGTATGATGCTTCCTCAAAAAAAGTTAAACATAGAATTACCATATGAGCAATTCTCCTTCTGGGTATATACCCCCCAAAAACTAAAGTAAGGACCCGAACAGGTGTTTGTACACCAATGTTCACAGCAGCATTATTCACAATAGCCAGAAGGTGGGAACAACCCAAGTAAACAAATGTATTATATACACACAATGGAATATTATTCAGTCTTAAAAGAGGGAAGGAGATTCTGACATGCTACAACATGGATGAAGTTTAAGGATGTCATGCTAAGTGAAATAAGCCAGGTACAAAAGGATAAATATTATATTATTCACTTATATAAGGTACCTAGAAAAAAGCAAATTCATAGCAATGGAAAGTAGAATAGTGATTACGAGGGGCTGCGGGAAGGGAGGAATGGAAGTTGAACAGCTACCAATTTTCTGATTGAGAAGATGAAAGAGTTCGGAAGATGGATGATAGTGATGGCAGCACAAAAATGGGAGTGGAATTAATGCCACTGAATTGTAAACATGGTTAAAATGGTAAAATGTAAGGAGGAGGAAAAGGTGATGGAGGAGTAGGGGACCCTATTCCAACTGGTCCCCGGAATTGAGCTGATATCTACCAGACCATTCTGAACACCCACAAAATCAGCCTGAGAAGTAAGAAGATAGATCTGGATCTCTACAGAATATCACAGGCAGTTGGTTTCGAGGTATGAAGCAGGGAGCCATGATTCCACGGGCAGATATTGGAGGATAATCGGCAGTGGGAGGAAGCCTGGCCGTGGGGATCCTACACCGCTGGTAAGCGATAGCCTCCCGTGCTAGGGACAGGGCACAGACTCCCAGACCAGTAGCGACAAAGGACTTTAGGGCAGCCCCCCCCCCCCACAGGATGGAAACCCAGAATGACAGGGCCGTGCCTATGACTGGGGGCAGCAGGCGGTTTTAGAAGCACCAAGGGCAGAGACAGGCCCTGACCTGGAAGCAAGGAATGGGAGTGCTGCTGAGGAGCACACAACCCAGGACGCTGCAGTTTAAACTAAAGTCTGTAGTTAGAGACACAGAAGGGCACTAGATCAGTCTTAAAGGGTCCATCCAACAAGAAGATCTAACAATTGTAAATATCTATGTCCCCAACATGGGAGCAGCCATCTACATAAGCCAACTGTTAACCAAAATAGTCATATTGATAACAATACGTTAATTGTAGGAGACCTCAATACTTCACTTTCAGCAATGGGCAGATCATCTAAGCAGAAAATCAACAAAGAAACAAAAGCTTTGAATGACACACTGGACCAGTTGGACCTCAGAGATATACACAGAACATTCCACCCTAAAACAACAGAATACTCATTCTTCTCAAGCGCACATGGAACTTTCTCCAGAAGACCACATACTGGGTCACAAATTAGGTCTCAATCTCATACCAAAAGATTGAGATTATTCCCTGCATATTCTTAGACCATAATGCTTTAAAACTGGAATTCAATCATAAGAAAAAATTTGGAAGAAATTCAAACACTTGGAAGCTACAGACCACTCTGCTCAACAATGTTTGGGTCAACCAAGAAATCAAGGAAGAACTTAAACAATTCATTGAAACCAATGAGAACGAAAACACATCGGTCCAAAACCTATGGGATGCTGCAAAGGTGGTCCTAGGGGGGAAATACATAGCCATCCAAGCCTCACTCAAAAAAATAGAAAAATCCTGAATTCACCAACTAACTCTACACCTTAAAGAACTAGAGAAAAAGCAACAAACAATGCCTAAGCCATGCATTAGAAGAGAAATAATTAAGATTAGAGCAGAGATCAATGAATTAGAAACCAGAAACACAGTAGATCAGGTCAGCGAAACTAGAAGCTGGTTCTTTGAAAGAATAAGATCGATAAACCACTGGCCAGACTTATCCAAAAGAAGTGGGTGGATGGGTTAGCCCAGTGATGGGTATTAAGGATGGCACGTATTGCATGGAGCACTGGGTGTTATACGAAAACAATGAATCATGGATCACTACATCAAAAACTAATGATATATTGTATGGTGACTAACATAACATAATAAAATTAAACAAAAGGTAAAATGTATATTAGATCTACTTTACCACAAGAAAAGAAGTACAGAAAATAAAATAGATTTTAAAGATAGACAGCATGCCAAATTTGTCCACAGGCCATCATCTGTGTATGTTAGTGAAGAAGCATATGGTAGTTAAAATAGGTTAGGTTATGCTGCACTAACAAAGAATCCCAGAAATTTCAGTAACTTAAAAATACAAAAGTTTATTTGTCACTCGTACTATATGTCCAGTATGGATTGGCAGACCAGTTTTGTTTCCTGAGGTCACTGCATCTAGGTATGCCACCATTTCTCCATGATGCTTCAGGGCTCACCACTGGAAGGAATGGGCAGAGCTAGAGAGTCACACACCAGCAAATAAATGCTCTAGCCCTGAAGTGACACATGTTTCTTCTGCTCTCAATTCAATGGCAGTAATACCCAACTGCAAGGCAGCAGGAAAGTACAATTCTCCCATGTGTCTGGAAAGAGAGGAGCACTGTATTTGGGAGAATATTAGAAGTCTCTGTCAGAATAGATAACTTGCACAATGTACTAGGAACCCAAGATAATAAATTCAGGAATATATACATCTGTTTACCAGGGCTTATCCTAAGTTCTATAGTGGTTATGATAATGTATGTTCCATTTTAATAAAAAATGGTGAAAATATTTCTAAAATTTTTCACTATAGTATGTATGAGGAAATTTCAGAAGTGAATTATAATGCTTCAATCCCAGTAAAAACAGAGTAGCCACCAGGGCTTCTATAGGTTACCACCCACCTGAGAAGTTGGAAGGAAGGTTAGGGTCTCAGCAATTATAACACCCCTACAATACCAAACACATCTAGTTAGTGAAAAAGAGAAATAGTGACTTTAAAGTTGGAAATGCCTCAGGGAAGTAGGACATGAGTTGGAAGAATTATCTAGCAATCCCTTACAAATTAGTAAAATCCATACTCGAAGAATATTTTCAGAACTCACAGAAGAGCCATCATTAAAGACTAAATCTTACTGGCCTAGATATAAGACAAACTCTGAAACATAAAGTCTTATTTCCAAAATGATTTTTTAATTAGACAAATATATTCAGGCATATGAAATGCTCAGTTCCTTACCTGGTGATATGAAATCCTTCTAACTTACCCTCTACCTCTACCCTCTAACTAACCCACATCACATTACTGCTATCATTATTTAAATAAAAATGCTTCCCTAGTTGCCCCCAGCACATTGCAGACATCTCTCCTGCTTATCCAAACTCCACAGAAATTGTCCCTCAAAAGTCCAGTCTTTTTGGAGAAAAGCATTTTTAAGCATCATATTAATAATATTTACAATAGAGAAACTATTTAACACTCCCCACTTTTCTAATCATCTCCTAGTATCTCCAAACCTTTCCCAGGAGGCCAGGTTTATGAGGTCTCTTGGAACAGAAGCTGCTGAGGTACCATGAAAACAGAGGGAGTTTGGCCCTGCCCTGAGCAGGCGGACTCCTGCCCAACAATCAAAGGCTGTTTTCTTTCTTTTTTTTTTTCCCCCTTAAAGAAAACTTCCTTTATTTTCATGCTAGCCTGGGCATATAATCAGACTTCTTCTCCCTGGTATTTCCAAAATGGAAGGCAGGGAGGAAGGCCAGGAGATGGGATGGGGTTGTTTAAGATCACACTCAGGGGAAGACTCGGGTGTGCAGAATGATTGTGGAGGGCTCCACACATGTCTGTTCACTGCACAGGCCTTGAAAACACACAGAAATTGGTACCTCCATAGCTGTTCTTTTTAACCACAGATTTGCAATTCCAAGTCTCTCATTTCTGCCTTTCTCTCCTTGCCTCTTTTTCCTCTCCAATGAGCACTGCCCCCTCCTGCCTCCTTCCTAGCCTTATATTGTATTAAACTGAAAAAAACTGTCCATGTTATCTTCTAACAAAACCCCTATAATCTAAAGGAAGAGTTGCATCATCAAAAGTAACATCAAGATTTCTTCATAAGGAAGAGCCGAGGAGAGCATGAGTTCTTATCTCCTGACACCCACATCTATAAGGGGAGCTAATATTCCTACTCAAATAGCAAACTAAATGTCACTCAAACTTGAGGATGAGAAAGAAGAAAACACATCCTTGCTTCACCTCTAGCTGCATGGAACACAAGCATTGCATGAAGGAACCATGGTTGGCTTGTTCTGCAGCAAACAAATCATAGTTTCAAAACCCCAACCCGGACTCCCCAAGAGGAATCACTTTCAAGCACGACTATACACTTCTCTGGGGCATATGACCAGCTCACCAGCCATCGGTCACCTTGTCTGTACTAGCTCAAAAGTTGGATAATGTATTGGTCTGGAAATGTCATGTGGGCTTTTTAACATTTGAGTTCTTAGCTGAACTGTACTCTGAAATAGCATGCTTAGAAGAATGAATGGATAAAGGAGATATTTTATATCCTGCGGAGACAGACGAGTGCAATTATCTCAGCAGGCATACTTCTCTCTTCCACTTCTTCCCTTTCGAAACTCTGTCATCCAATATGGGTAACTATAAAGAGAATCAGTTTGCAAAATGAAGCTAATGGCTGAGTTGACAGCAGCATTTCCAATGGAATGCTGATAAAGTAAGTGTTGTTGCCTTGATACAGGATATCTGTTCCCATGGAATGCTGGCTACATCAGCCAAATGTAAGCACTGTCCACACCTACAAATATTAAGGACTTAAGACAAAAGGAAAATAATTATTTTTAAAATAATTATTTTTAATTATTTTAATTTAATTTTTAAAATAATTAAGGGTCTCTGCAATTGCCTTTGGGGGCCTGTGGTTGATTTCACTTAAATGGACACTTATTATAATATTACCTGCAGCTGAATGTTTAATAACAATGATGGTGATGACGGTGATTACCATGTGATAGCAACAACATATGGCTTCACTTGGAAAATACTTCTTTTTCTTTCATGCTAACTGCTAGGTTCCAGATATTCTGTAAGGTTGGTGTGGAATCCACAACGGATTTGGGAGAATATTAGAAGTCTCTGTCAGAATAGATATTTTCCACAAGGTACTAGGAACCCAAGATAATAAATTCAGGAACATATACATCTGGGCTTATTACCAGGGCTTATTCTAAGTTCTACAGGGGTTATGATAATGTATGTTCCATCTTAATAAAAAATGGTGAAAATATTTCTATAATTTTAAACATATACGGCAGTGCTGGATTTACAGGGGACTCCCTGGAAAAGACATGGTCATCTGAAGTGGACCCCCTGAATGATAGTGACCACCCAAATGAGGACTGTGAATCTTCTTTTTTAAGATTTTATTTATTTATTTGAGATAGAGTGAGAGCAAGTGAGAGAGAGGGGCAGAGGGAGAGGCAGAAGCAGGCTCTGCACTGAGCAAGGAGCCTGATGTGGGGTTCGATCCCAGGACCCTAGGATCATGACCTGAGCAGAAGGCAGATGCTTAACTGACTGAGCTACCCAAGTGCCCCAGGACTGTGAATCTTTTTAAAAATTTGATTATTCCCATTGTTTTCCAAAAGCCAAAGTGTATTAGTGATCTATTGCTTCATAACAAATTACCTCAATGGTTTTAAACAATAAAATTTCTCAGCTTCAGGTATTTAGAAACAGCTTAAACAGGTGTTTCTGCCTCAGAGTATCTTGTGAGTTGCAGTCAAAATGACAGCTAGAGCTTTTTCTAAAGGTTTTCATGGAGTTATAGGACCTCCTTCCCAGTTGGCTCACTCACACTTACCAGGCAGCTGATGCTGATTGTGGGCAGGAAGTCTCAGATTCTGCTCACAAGAGTCTCTACTCAGTCACTGTGAGTGTTCCCACATCACAGTGATGAGCTACCCCCTGAGAACATCCAAGAGAACAAGATGGAACAGCTGTGTTCAGGAGTCACACATCATCATTTCTGGAACATTCCATGTGTTAGAAACCAATAAGTAAATACACCCACATGCAAGGGTAGGGTGAGTTGAGACACTAGGGGAATTAGGCAGCACCTCTTGAAAGGAGGAATATTGAAGAATTCATGGACATATTTTAAAACCACCACATAAACTAATACAGTCCTGACATAAATAGCCCACAAATGGAACTTCTTGTGTTCAGCAAAATGATCTCACTTTTTTTAAAAATGCACATCTACTGAGCATTTTATAGGCATGCCTTGAAAGTGACAAAATACCTTGGTCACAGTCATTCTTCAGGTGTGGCATGCTTATTGCTTTCAAAATACAGAACTCAAATATAAGTCCTTTACAAATGAAAGGATTTCTACAACAATAGCTCAACATGCCAGACATCAGGCTGTTGCCTCTCAACTCCAAACCCACCCTTGCACACTGGGCTGTGTGATGCTGAGGTGGGATGCTGCCACATTCTCCTTTACCTGCTCCACCTGGTCAGGTCCTGCAAGTACCAAGGTGACAGGGAGATTTGCTAAGCTAGGGGAGGGGAAAGGGATTTGCTCCTTCCTGTTTGCTTCTTTTGCATTTTCTGCTTGCTTCCTGTGTCACCGCTGCTTGGCTTCTCTGCCCCAGCAGCAGCTCCCACCCAGAGCAGCAAGTGGACCCAGCACTTGTGGATCCGGCCACAACGCATGCCCAGAGCTGCCAGCACCCATGAGCCAGTGTCCTTGCCTTAGAAATCAGGGCAACTTCTCCAAGCTCAGAGACACCAGACTCAACTAGGCAGTGGCTCCTTTTCAGAATTCTGAGTGTTCACCCCATGGGGCATCTCTTCCATAGTTCTAAGTTTCAATAATTCCCCCCTCTTCTCCTTGTTCCATGACACTCCCATGATAACTTAGCATAGCTTGCCTTTCATTTACCTCATTAACCATTCCCTATATTAAATTCCCTCTCTTAAAACAATGCAAGTTGTATGGTTTCTATCTCCTGATTGATGTGCTCATTAGGTAATTTCCCAAAAGAACCAGGAGAGATGTATGATGGAAGCTGTTTTTGAAATGTGGAAATAGGTAAAGTCACAGGGGAATATTAGCATGCCCTTACCAGTACTTCGGATCATTTAAAGTCATACAGCAGGGCACCTGGGTGGCTCAGTTGGTTAAGCAACTGCCTTCGGCTCAGGTCATGATCCTGGAGTCCCGGGATCGAGTCCCATGTCGGGCTCCCTGCTCAGCAGGGAGTCTGCTTCTCCCTCTGATCCTCTTCCCTCTCGTGCTATCTCTCATTCTCTCTCTCTCAAATAAATAAAATCTTTTAAAAAAATAAATAAATAAATAAAATAATAAATAAAGTCATACAGCAAAATTATAAGTCATGAAATGGGGAAATGTTATAAGCCCAATGCTTTAAATATGAAAAGAAAAGCTTATTATTGATAAGGTTTTGTGGTTGTCGGGTTTTTTAAATCAAATCAGATACACAGGGTAACATGAGTACATCCAGAACTTCCCAGAGAGGGTTGCAGGGGAATGAGGAGTCTTCCCTATGAATAGGGTAGAGGGGAAAAGATTGGAGAACAGGCTGTCCTGGGCCTCACAACCCTTTAGCTGTATACACACTCTGCTGAGGATTCACTCCAATGTGAAAATTGGGAATCTTCTGTCCAGCAATCAAAAGTGAAATCCTTGCGCTCAGCCACCCCAGGTACAACAGAAAAATGAAAAGTAACCTGTGTCACTTTGCTGCACATGGCAAAACTATTAACTGCATCCTCAACCAACAGCAAAGATTTTCATCAAGCTAAGACTGTCCCAAACCAGCAGGTGTAAGTGAAAGTTAAAAATAAGTTCAGAAATCTAGTTTAGAAGGAAACTATTACCTGAATCCCAAAAAAACCTCCACTCTGAGCAGAGACAAGCACAAAGGTAAGGTACAGAGGGTAACATATAAAACAGACTGCTTTCAAGGTTCAACCAAAGATGATCCAAACCATTTGCTTGTGATCCTAAAGAAGTACTAATAAAGAGATCTGAGAAAGATGGCAGAGAAGTAGGGGACCCTATTCCAACTGGGCCCCGGAATTGAGCTGGATATCTACCAGATCACTCTGAACACCCACGACATCAGCCTGAGCTGTAAGAATATAGATCTGGATCTCTACAAACAGAATATCGCAGGCAGTTGGTTTCAAGGTACAAAGCGGGGAGCCGATATTCCACGGGCAGATATCAGAGGATAAACAGCAGTGAGAGGGAGCCTGGCTGTGGGGATCCCACACCGCCGGTGAGCAATAGCCTCCCGTGCTGGGGATGGGCACAGACTCGCAGACCTGTAGTGGTGGGGAAAGGACTTTAGGGCAGCCCCCCGGGTCGGAAACCTGGAGCAGCAGGGTTGCATATACGAAATGGGAGCAGCTGGTGGTTTTGGAAGCACAAAGGGCAGAGACGTACCCTGATCTGGAGGCAGGACTGGGAGCACTACAGAGGGGCGCACAACCCAGGATGCTGCAGTTTATAGCAGCACAGACAGAAACGGAGAGAGTGTGGCCTGGAGAGCTCACTGAAGAACAGACTGCGATCTCTCTGCTCTGAGGCAGAGGGTTGGAAATGATCTCTTCTGCTCAGACGCTTGGAAGAGACACGGAAAGCCACCAGAGAACAAAAGCCCCCAAAACTGGTTCCCACTGAGCCCATCCCCCGCCACAGGGGTCAGGGCAACTGTGACCAAACAGGGTTGCCTGAGTAACAGCCCAGCAGGCCCCTCCCCCAGAAGACACCCTGGGAAACAAGAGGCCAGGAACCCTAAGGTCCCTAGAAAACAGGTGCATCTTGCTTGGGTTCTGGTCAATAATTTGGACTCTATACATTCCCTCAATCACCCCTCAACAGAATGACTAGGAGGAGGAACCCCCAAAATAGGAAAGACTCAGAGATTATGATTTATGCCGCATATTTACAAATGGATACAGATATAACCAAGATGTCAGAGATGGAATTCAGGGTAGCAATTGTGAAGACAATAGCTAGAAGGGAGAAATTGATTAATGGCAACACAGTCTCTAAGGGCAGACATGAAAGCTGAACTGGCAGGACTTAAAAATGCTATCAGTGAGATCCAATCTAATCTAGATAATCTAACAGCGAGGGTAAGGGAGGCAGAAGAATAAATTAGTGATCTAGAAGACCAATTAATAGACAAGAAGGAAAAAGAGGAGCCCAGGGAAAAACAACTCAAAATCCATGAAAATAGAGTCAGAGAAATAAGTGACAGCATGAAACATTCCAATTTCAGAATTACTGGAATCCCGGAGAGGGTGGAGAGAGAGAGAGGACTAGAAGACATATTTGAGCAAATCGTAGCTGAGAACTGGCCTAATCTGGGGAATGAAACAAACATTCGTGTCCTAGAGGTTGAGAGGACCCCTCCCAAGATCAAGGAAAACAGGCCAACACCCCGGCATGAAACAGTAAAAATCGCAAATCTTAGAACGAAGGAAACCATCTTAAGGGCAGTTAGGGGGAAGAGATTCCTTACATACAGAGGGAGGAACATCAGAATAACGTCAGACCCATCCACAGAGACCTGGCAAGCCAAAAAGGCCTGGCAAGACATATTCAGTGTATTGAACAAGAAAAACATGCAGCCAAGAATACTTTATCCAGCAAGTCTCTCATTTAGACTGGATGGAGAGATGCAGAGCTTCCAAGACTGGCAGAAACTGAAAGAACATGTGACCACTAAGTCGGCCCTGCAAGAAATATTAAGGGGGGCTCGATAAAGAGGAAAGACCCAAAGAGTGATATAGAACAGAAATTTACAAGGACAATCTATAAAAACAATGTCTTCACAGGCAACATGATGAGAATTAATTTGTATCTCTCAATAATCACTCTCAACGTGAATGGCCTAAACGCTCCCATAAAATGGCACAGGGTTGCAGATTGGATAAAAAGACAGGACCCATCCATATGCTGTCTACAACAGATTCATTTTGAACCTAAAGATACATCCAGACTGAAAGTGAAGGGATGGAGTTCCATCTTCCATGCCAACACACCTCAAAAGAAAGCTGGGGTAGCAATTCTTATATCAGACAAATTAGATTTTATTTTTTTTATTTTTTAAAGATTTTATTTATTTATTTGACAGAGAGATAGAGAGCACAAGTAGGCAGAGTGGCAGGCAGAGGGAGAGGGAGAAGCAGGCTCTCTGCTGAGCAGGGACCCGGACATGGGGCTCGATCCCAGGACCCTGGGATCATGACCTGAGCCGAAGGCAGCCGCTTAACCGACTGAGCCACCCAGGCGCCCCCAGACAAATTAGATTTTAAACTAAAGTCTGTAGTTAGAGACACAGAAGGACACTAGATCATTCTTAAAGGGTCCTATCCAACAAGAAGATCTAACAATTGTAAATATCTATGTCCCCAACATGGGAGCAGCCATCTACATAAGCCAACTGTTAACCAAAATAGTCATATTAATAACAATACGTTAATTGTAGGAGACCTCAATACTCCACTCTCAACAATGGACAGATCATCTATGCAGAAAATCAACAAGGAAACAAGAGCTTTGAATGATACACTGGACCAGATGGATCTCATAGATATTTACAGAACATTCTACCCTAAAACAACAGAATACTCATTCTTCTCAAGCGCACATGGAACTTTCTCCAGAATAGACCACATACTGGGTCACAAATCAGGTCTCAACCGATACCAAAAGACTGAGATTATTCCCTGCATATTCTCAGACCATAATGCTTTAAAACTGGAACTCAATCACAAGAAAAAATTTGGAAGAAATTCAAACACTTGGAAGCTAAAGACCACTCTGCTCAAGAATGTTTGAGTCAACCAGGAAATCAAAGAAGAACTTAAACAATTCATGGAAATCAATGAGAATGAAAACACGTCAGTCCAAAACCTATGGGATACTGCAAAGGCGGTCCTAAGGGGGAAATACATAGCCATCTAAGCCTCACTCAAAAAAATAGAAAAATCCTGAATTCACCAACTAACTTTACACGTTAAAGAACTAGAGAAAAAGCAACAAATGATGCCTAAGCCATGCATTAGAAGAGAAATAAGATAAGAGGAGAGATCGATGAATTAGAAACAAGAAACACAGAAGATCAGATCAACAAAACTAGAAGCTGGTTCTTTGAAAGAATTAATAAAATCGATAAACCACTGGCCAGACTTATCCAAAAGAAAAGGGAAAGGACCCAAATTAATAAAATTATGAATGAAAGGGGAGAGATCACGACTAACACCAAGGAAATAGAAACAATTATTAGAAATTATTATTACTACATGCCACTATATACAACAACTATATGCCAATAAACTGAGCAACCTGGATGAAATGGATGCCTTCCTGGAAACCTATAAACTGCCAAGACTGAAACAGGAAGAAATTGACAACCTGACTAGGCCCAATAACCAGTAACGAGATTGAAGCAGTGATCAAAAACCTCCCAAAAAAACAAGAGTCCAGGGCCTGAAGGATTTCTATCAAACATTCAAAGCAGAAATAATACCTATTCTCCTAAAGGTGTTTCAAAAAATAGAAACAGAAGGAAAGCTTCCAGACTCATTGTATGAGGCTAGCATTACCTTAATCCCCAAACCAGGCAAAGACCCCATCAAAAAGGAGAATTTCAGACCATTATCCTTGATGAATATGGATTCCAAAATTCTCAACAAAATCCTAGCTAATAGGATCCAACAATACAGTAAAAGGATCATCCACCACGACCAAGTGGGATTTATCCCCGGGATGCAAGGGTGGTTCAACATTTGCAAATCAATCAATGTGATAGAACACATTAATAAGAGGAGAAAGAACCATATGGTCCTCTCAACTGATGCAGAAAAAGCATGACAAAATACAGCATCCTTTCCTGATTAAAACTCTTCAGAGTATAGGGATAGAGGGAACATTCCTCAAGTTCATAAAAGCCATCTATGAAAAACCCACAGCGAATATCATCCTCAATGGGGAAAAGCTGAGAGCCTTTCCCTTAAGATCAGGAACATGTCAAGGATGCCCACTTTTGCCACTATTGTTCAACACAGTACTAGAAGTCCTAGCAACAGCAATCAGACAACAAAAAGAAATCAAATGTATTCAAATTGGCAAAGAAGTCGTCAAACTCTCTCTTTTCGCAGATGACATGATACTTTCTGTGGAAAACCCAAAGGACTCCACCCCCAAATTACTAGAACTCATACAGCAATTCAGGAATGTGGCAGGATACAAAATCAATGCACAGAAATCAGTTGCTTTCTTATACACTAACAATGCAACTGTAGAAAGAGAAATTAGAGAAACGATTCCATTTTCAATAGCACCAAAAACCATAAGATACCTCGGAATAAACCTAACCAAAGAGGTAAAGGATCTATACTCTAGGAACTACAGAACACTCATGAAAGAACTCAAAGACACAAAAAGATGGAAAAACATTCCATGCTCATGGATCAGAAGAATAAATATTGTTAAAATGTCTATGCTGTCCAGAGCAATCTATACCTTCAATGCCATCCCAATCAAAATTCCAATGACATATTTCAAAGTGCTGGAACAAACAATCCTAAAATTTGTATGGAATCAGAAAAGACCCTGAATCGCCAAGGAAATCTTGAAAAAGAAAAACAAAGCTGGGGGCATCACGTTGCCCGATTTCAAGCTATATTACAAAGCAGGGATCACCAAGACAGCACAGTACTGGCACAAAACAGACATATAGACCAATGGAACAGAATAGGGAGCCCAGATATGGACCCTCAACTCTATGGTCAAATAATCTTCAACAAAGCAGGAAAAAATATGTAACGGAAAAAAGACAGTCTCTTCAATAATGGTGCTGGGAAAATTGGACAGCTATATACAGAAGAATGAAACTCGACCATTCTCTAACACCATACACAAAGATAAACTCAAAATGGATGAAAGACCTCAATGTGAGACAGGAATCCATCAAAATCCTAGAGGGGAACATGGGCAGTAACCTCTTTGACATCGGCCACAGCAACTTCTTTCAAGACATGTCTCCAAAGGCAAGGGAAACAAAAGCAAAAATGAACTTTTGGGACTTCATCACGATAAAAAGCTTCTGTACAGCAAAGGAAACAGTCCACAAAACAAAGAGGCAACCCACAGAATGGGAAAAGATATTTGCAAATGACACTATAGATAAAGGGCTGGTATCTAAGATCTATAACGAAGTTCTCAAACTCAACACCCAAAAAACAAATAATCAAGTCATAAAATGGGCAGAAGACATGAAAAGACACTTCTCTGAAGAAGACATACAAATGGCTAACAGACACATGAAAAAATGTTCATCATCATTAGCCACCAGGGAAATTCAAATCAAAACCACATTGAGATATCACCTTACACCAGTTAGAATGGCAAAAATGGACAGGGCAAGAAGCAACAAATGTTGGAGAGGTTGTGGAGAAAGGGGAACCCTCTTACACTGTTGGTGGGAATGCAAGTTGGTACAGCCACTTTGGAAAACAGTGGGGAGGTGCCTCAAAAAGTTAAAAATAGAGCTACCCTATGACCCAGCAATCGTGCTCCTGGGTATTTACCCCAAAGACACAGATGTAGTGAAAAGAAGGGCCATATGCACCCCAATGTTCATAGCAGCAATGTCCGCAAGAGCCAAACTGAGGAAAGAGCCGAGATGCCCTTCAACAGATGAATGGATAAAGAAGGTGTATTACTCAGCCATCAGAAAGGATGAATACCCAACTTTTGCATCAACATGGATGGGACTGGAGGAGCTTTTGCTGAGTGAAATAAGTCAAGCAGAGAAAGTCAATTATCATAGGGTCTCACTTATTTGTGGAACATAAGGAATAGCCTGGAGGACATCAGGAGAAGGAAGGGAAAAATGAAGGGGGGGAAATCGGAGGGAGAGATGAACCATGAGAGACTATGGACTCTGAGAAACAAACTGAGGGTTCTAGAGGGGAGGGGGAGAGGGGATGGGTTAGCCCGGTGATGGGTATTAAGGAGGGCACGTACTGCATGGAGCACTGGGTGTTATATGAAAACAATGGTTCGCGGATCACATCAAAAACTGATGATGTATGGTGACTAACATAATAAAATTTTTAAAAATTTTAAAAAGTACTAATAAAGAATTTTCTTATCTCTCCCCCACATTACTCTGCCTTTTACATTTCAACCACCAACTACTTTGTTCTTTTTAGTGTTTTTATTCCTCAGATATGACTATGATTTACATGTGCATCTTCCTACATATATTCTGGGGGTTAAAAAGATATCACCACAGCTACAAATGAGACTCAAGGCCACTCTCTTCACTCAGTGTATAAAGAGCATGAAACATGAGCAAAGGGTCAATGACACTTATGAATCCAGAAGTCAAATAAACAGAATGAATTTAATGTCAGTTGGAAATAACAGAATATTAAATCAACTATAACAGCATACATTATAAAGTTATAAATATATACACAGTAACTTCTAGAAAAGAGCTACTTTAATTTAGATTTTATTATGGAAGTACTTATTTCAAAATTGTTGGGCTCAAACTAAATTAGCTCTTCAATATGGTTAAGTGGTTGTTCTTGGTTTGAGGTGAAATTTTGTTAAGACTGAGTAAGTATAAATGTTTTAATACATTTGCTTTAATTGCATGGATCTCTTAACCAAGAAGGATTTGAAGAGTTGGTACAATAAATTGACAATTTACCTGCAGTAAGCTTTCAAGAAAATGTTATGAGTTTGGCGAAAGAGTCTTAAGTATTAGAACTTTGAAGTGTTTTCAGAAGAACCAGTTTAGATCTGGGCTAACATCCAGAACCAGAGCACCACTCTCCACCACCCACATTAAGAAAAGGGCATGAAGTCAGGGCAAAGGCAGCAAGACCCCATACAGTGCACATTCTCAGAGGGAGGAAACATGTATAGAGATTAAGAGCACAGTCTTTTAAGGAAGATAAACTGAGCTGCCAGCTTGCACCAAAACTAGTTAGCTTATCTTCTAATCTCAATTTGTTCATCTGCAAAATGGGACCACTGGCAAAACTACTCTTCTAAGGATACCTGAGATGTCCATATAACCAAATTAGATGGGCATTTTTCCGTGCTGGATCTCTCAGCTTCATTCATCATAGCTAATACTGTCTCCTTTTGAGAACAACTTCTCCCAAACTTTGTAGAAATAAGGTATTATCCTGTCTCCATATTCCTACTTTGGTTCTCAGTGGGGTGAGCCAGTCTTTCCTATAAGTATATATTCCACTGGAGCACACTTAATAGGAAGCAAGGGCACCATTGTAAAAGGTAACCTCTCATGAATGCCACGATCCCCTGCTAGCTATGGCAGCTCCCAAGTGAAATACATGCTTCCCAATGCCAGTGCCCATGTGCTGAGCCCTCACCCCCACCTCCACCCCCAGGCAGGGCCTCTGCACAGAAAAGATGCCCACCACTGAGTCTTCCTCACTCTTCCTCTTTCCTCTTCTCTCCACTCATCCTTGGTACTTTTTCTCTCACCTACCCCCTGCATTTGATTAGATGGTTGAGGTAGGACGGTGGTTTGTTGGTTTGTTTCAATTTTTGCTAAAGCCAGAAATCAAGTGGGTGTTCTTGATTTCTCCTGATTTTTATTCCAGGCCATAATCAATCAACACCAATTTGTGCTCATTCTGTTTTTATACTAATCTTGACTCCAACCACCCTTCTTGATCCCCACAGCTGCCCCCTAGTTCACCATGATTTCTCACTGGACCATGGAAATAGCCCCTTTGATGGTTAATTGTATGTGTCAGCTTAGTAGGCTATAGTGCCCTGATGTTTGATCAGACACTGGTCTAAATGTTGCTGTGAAGATAGTTTTTATATGTAATTAACATTTAAATCACTGGATTTTGCCTAAAGTAGATTACCCTCCATAATGTAGGTGGGTCTCACCAATCAATTGAAGGCCTTCAGAGAAAAGGCTAAGGTCCCCAGAGAGGAAGGAATTTGGATTCACTGCAACATAAACTCTTGCTGGAATTTCCAACCTGTTGGAACACCCTGCAAGTTTCAGACTTCCTAGCCCACATGATCACGTGATCCATTCCTAAAAATATATCTGTGTGTGCGCCCCAATATTCACATCCTATTGCTTCTGTCTCTCTAGACAACCCTGACTAGACTAACACACACCCCCCAAGTGGCTTCCTCACTCCAGATTTCCTGTACATTCTCTACAGGGCAGGCAGAATACTCTTTCTTAAAGCGCATATTATGTTGTCTCATGTCATTTTTCAGTTTAAAACACATCTATGGTTTCCCACTGCACTTGGAAAAAAAATCCAGAATCCTTCAAATGCTCTGCAGATCTCAGCATAAAATGATCTCTGTCCTCTGGAGCTTCATCTCAACCTCTGGCCACTTGACATACTCCAGATGGGTTCTTTCTTCTGTTTCTCAAATACACTGTGCTCCTTCTTATCTCAGAAACTTTTCCCTCTGCCTGGAGCCCACTTCCTAACCCTCTTCATGGAGCTTCTTCTAAATCATCCTCAACTGACATTTCCTCAGAGAGGCTCTCTCCCTGACCCTCAGAAAAGCAGCTAAAGGTCTGCTTTGTGCCACTCTGTTCTAATCACCTTGCCTATACCAATTCATTTAATCCTCACAACTCCATAAAGTAGATATTATTAGTATCCCCATTTTCCAGATGAAGAAGATGAAGCACCAAAAATTTAAGTAATGTGCACAAAATCACACAGCTGAGCTGGGATTTGAATCCAGACATTGGACTCCAGAGTCTGTGAACTTCACCAGTGAGATAATCTTCCCCTGGGCAAAAGCATCCTTTTATTTTCCCTCACAGTATTTATTGCAATTTGTCGTATGTATGTACATGCTTGATCACTTTCTAGCTCCCACCACTATCCTATCAAGTAACATGAGGACAGAGACCCTACTTTTTTTGCTCACCTGTGTACCTAGTTCAGTGTTTAGGATATATTTGTTCTCAGTTAATATCTGTGGTTGTATTCCTCATCCTTCCTTTCCCTAGCTTGTCATTTATAGGTATCAAATCTCAAAACTCATCCTTAATGCCTGCAAATCAGAGAGGAATAATAGTGGGAGTCTGGATGAATAATTGGACTAAAATCCTCTGTCTGACCTTGGCTGTTTTTGATCAACTGTGTTCATTGCATGAACAGCCTCTATAGCAACACAGATATCTTGGGATAAGATTTGAGAATTCCCTAACCCCCAAAATTTCACCTACCATCTACTTGAAATATAATCATTAGAGATGCTATTCCTTTTAAACTCTCATTAGAACTCAGATAGCCACTGGAAGCTGAGAGCTGGCAGTCATTATTTGTTAATATCTCAGGTAGGATTAGAGGACAGATACCCTAGGAATGCAACACCACATAGGTATCTCTACACCAGATGGGCCTGGTACCTGCAGCTGGGTCACCAGGAGTAGAGAGAGAGGGAGGGAGCTCTAAGTAGAGCTGAGAGGACCCAAAGCTGATTGGGTCTTCTCCACAATGTTCAGCTGCTTCCAAGTAGGTTCAACAAGAGCTGCCTTGATAAATGTTGTAAATGCTTCCTATGGTTTGCAGAAAATCCCTAATTTTTAGTTTTATCTGATACTGTATCCATGCAACAAGAAAGCCACCCAATTTAAAAAGTGAGAAATTTAGTTAATCAAGGAGTTGTTTTTGCCTTTAAGACACCAAACTGATTTGGCTGATTCTTCACTGATTTAATGACAAGTGCTGGGTCATGTATCTACAATCCAATTAAACACTGTTTCTTTCTAACCCCCCCCCCCCCCACTGAGGATACTGGAAGACAATTCAATACATATTAGGTTTAAATTGGGAAAATTTAGCTAATAGCCATCAAAAATTTTTCAAAAGAAATTAGGTATTCTCTTCCTACTTCTCAAATGTATACCATCCCCTTTTAATGGTGCTATGCTAACATTTTAAGACAAACACTTAAAAACTTACATTATATTCAAACTATTTCAAAAAGGAAATATTGACTTTGCAATGACTAAACTGATCACCTTTTAGAGAAAGAGAAAGAGAAAGAGCCCAATTTGTTTTCAGAATGTCAGAGTCCTGAGTCCAACCTGCTAATCCTGGAAACATAAGCAGTTAAAATTCTTTGAGGTTTAATTTTTTTTATTATGTTATGTTAGTCACCATACAGTACTTCATTAGTTTTTGATGTAGTGTTCCATGATTCGTTGTTTGTGTAGATGGAAAGTTATATACAATTAGGTTGTACTTACTAATGGGGAAAATAGGACAAATAACTGTCTCCAAGAATCTTGTAGGAATGTCCTAGTAGAAGATGACTCAATATCATAGCAATTGTTTTTGATATGGGGACAAGTCTTCAAAAAGTGAGATTTTGATTACCTTTCAGTAACACAACAAGCATAGCTGAGTAAAAAAAAGTCTAGATGCATAGTCACACCTGGCTTGTTGGTGCAATTCCATCACTTTTGGCTGGATAATCTTGGAATCATCACTGTATTTCTCAAAAGCTCAAGGGGAGAATTTTAAGACGTAGAGAATGCTATGAACATTTGGGGTGTTATACACAACTAATGAATCGTTGAACACTACATCAAAAACTAATGATGTACTATATGTTGGCTAACTGAACATAATAATATAAATTAAATAAATAAATAAATAAATAAGACACAATTATTTGACTACCTTTATAGAGCAGAACAAGTAAAATGTTCCTGATTCTAGTTCCATGTGCATAATTTCCAGGATGAAACACAATACTTCAAAATCAGAGCCTGGCCACCAGGAAAAGTTCTGAGAGACTTTCAGAGAAGAACATCCAACACAACTGATCCTCCAAATCCTGCTGCCCACATCACCTTTCCGATTGTACTCACTGGCTAAATCAGCTCTCTCAAATCACCACTTCCATTGCTCTGCACACTAGAATAAAAATTAACTTTCCAAAATAGGGTTTTAGTTCTTCCCTGTGGCACTCAGTTGCCTAGCCATATTCCTCAGTTCATTAAATGTTGGGTTTGCTTTTACTGTTTTTGTTAGCTAATGTTTATTGAGTGCCTACCGTATAGCTGGCGCAATTCTAAATATTTTGCATGCAGGATTCCCGAGGGAAAAGGTCATTTATATTCAAGATACAAAGCAGGACATTATGTTATAGTAACTACAGATTTAGTTTACTGAGAGTAAAAGAGAATAAAGACAGAGTGGTTCATGATCATATTTTTTTTCCTAAGCTTTCTTTAAACCATAATCTATCAATCTTTCTACTACTCCAGATTGAAATTAAAGGGAAAAAATGTTTAAATATGTTAAACACATAATAATTTTGGGAACTTCATATGAAATTTTCATGTGGCAAAATTTCCCAATACAGTTGTAGGAGGTGAGATTCCACATTAAAATATATCAAATGACAGAACAGCTTTGAATATTGGAAGCATTTATGTTACAGATTGGCATTAAAACTTGGGTGACTGATCCTAAAGTTCTCATCAAGAGTTCCAGAAGGTTTCTATGAAGTTTGCTATGCTGAGAAACTTTTAGGATTTCAAAACAGAATTTGTTGTCTCATCATTTTCCCTGACAATCTTCTTACATGCTGTTTCCAAACAGATGAACAAATCATTTCACACAATGGCAAGTGGTGAAGTTGTACTTCTGGAAAGTTACAAATGAAACAAACCTGCCAACCGAAAACATCAAGTTCACAAGTGTTTGATAAAAAATCCACTATCAATTGGACTTGATTCACGTATGTGTCAGCAGCCTAAAAACTTTGTTCATGAAGGCTTTAAATGACTGTAACTGAAATCATTTGAAAGAAAAAAAAAAAAAAAAAGAGTCAGTCCAAATAAGTGAAGCCCTATTCACTTAGTTGCATCCTCACTGGCGTCCGGGTACCTCTATTTTCATACCAAGGCTCATCTTTATTTTTCTTTTTTTGCCCTTCCTTTTCCACTGGGCCCATCCACATTTCACCTATTATAAATGAGTAGCTATAATTCTGTAGACTGTGTTCCCAAATATTTGCTGATCCCTCCAATGGGAGAATTTTGTTTCCTGTTCCCCTAATATCAGGCCTGGCCATGTGGTTTGCTTTTATCCCTAAAATGTGATGAAAATCATGGTGCCATTTCCAAGTTAAACCCTCAAGAATATACCCATGTTTTCACGATCTCTCTTTTCCTTTTGCTATGAACACAGCCATGTCCCAAGTAGGGGCAGCTCCTTGACCTGGATCCTGGACAGAAAAGAGCATGGAATAGAGTCACCGGTAACACAAATGAGATATAAACCATCTTCACTGTTCTAAGCCACAGAAATTTGGGAATTATTAACCCAGGATTCTTTAGCCTGTAATTAAATGAGATAATTGTCTTCACATTTTGAACTGTATATCTCCATAATAATTTTGAGCAAATGTGGATCTCCTCTAAATTGTTTGTTGACAACTAAAATTTCCCATCTTATGTCCAACAGGTGACAAGTTGTCATTTTGATTGCCATAAATTGTAAATTTTTGATTTCTTATATAAAACCTTTCCATCCCTCTTTTAAATTGCCCAAAATGAATAAAATATCATATAAAACCCACCATCATATATTTAAAAAGTACATGAACAAGTTTTCTCTCATAGTTGGAAAATTTACATCATTACATCATTCCTTTTTCTATGTATCTCTCTTTCCTCTGATGCGAACACAGTCAGGTGGATCCTGGAGTGCAGAGAGCATAGAGTATGTTCTCTTTACTTTTCTCTCATAAGCCTCTCCCTGGGAAGTGTTGCATTCACAGACGTCAAGTAGGGGATAGAAAAAATTTTCATCACTCCTGCTACCCCTACTTATAATACATGTGAGTTCAGAACATTGCCACAGAAGCCAAAATAGCCTGTTTCTAATGTCACAATGTATACTCAATAGAAATGTGTAAAAGAGAAAGACACAAAAATCCCATAGCAGGTGCATGGGGTTTTGATTAATGGAGGTATCATCAATACTGATACGTGTCATTTCATTGGAGATTTTCACACCCCCAAACAATTCCCTGTGCTAGGATTTCAGATATGCAAAAGTATGACATCCTTTGGGAAAGTGGAGGAAAGGCAAATGTGAAAAGAAAGGTGGAAAAGAAATACAACTTCCTGAATTGCAGGCACTTTTCCAGGCCAATAAATTTGAGAAAAGAGTATGTGCGACTATATAAAAGACTATGTATGGACACTGAGGGTATGAAAATTGATGCTCTGCACTTTTTGTGCCTATGTACCTTTTGGAAAACTCTCGTATTCCCTGTCAGGCCCCTGGACCCTGATGTGAAGACTGTTGCTACAGACTGAAGGCAATTGAGAAATCTAATAGGCAATGCTTGAGAAATAAGATATTTTATTCTTTAACATTTGTATTGAGTTTTCTATTGCTGCTTAACAAACTCAGCAGCAGTGAACAACACACATCTATTGTGTGGCAGCTTCGGTGAGTCAGGAGTCTGAGCACAACTTAGCTGGGTCCTCAGCTCAGGGTCTCTTAGGCCTGCAGTCAATGTGTCAGCCAGGGCTACAATTTCATCTGAGGTTCAAGGTCCTCCTCCAGCCTCACTGGTTTGGCAGCATTCAGGTCCTTGTGACTATAAGACAGAGATCCTCAGCTACTAGCAGCTGCCTATAATTCCCTGCCATGTAACTCTCTCCCCAACATGTCAGTTTCTCTCTTTAAGGCCAACAGGAGAATGTTTGTGCTGCTTCTTCTATTTCTGACCACTAGACCCATTTTTAAAGCACTCAAGCGATTGGGTCAGATCCACCAAATTAATCTCCCTATCTGGTTACCTTAAACTCAGCTACTGCAGGGGGCTTAATTACATCTGAAAAGTCCCTTCACCTTTGCTATCTAATGTAACATCATCAAGGAAGTGATATCCCCTCATTTTTGTCATAGTCTGCTGGTTAGAAGTAAGTTAAAAGACTCACCCACAGTCAAAGGGAGAAGATTTTACAAGGACATGGGTCATTGGAAGTCATCTTAGAATTTTGCCTACCATTCTATTTAAGCCAAAAATAACATTAGCCTTATGAATATAACAACTGTGGAGTGTTTTAAGTTTAGAATATAAGTCCGGCAGAGAAAGACAAATACCATATGATCTCACTTACATGTGGAATCTAAAAAAACAAAATAAACGAACAAACAAAACAAAACCAGGCTCCTAAATACAGAGAACAAACTGGAGGCTGTCAGAGGGAAGGTGGGTAGGGGAGATGAACAAAACAGATTAAAAGATACAAATATCCAGTTATAAAATCAATAAGTCACAATAATGAAAAGTACAGCATAGGGAATATAGTCAATAATGTTGTAATAACGTTGTGTGGTGACAGATGGTTGACTATACTTATCCTGGTGAGCACTGAGTAATGTATGGAAATGCGAAATCAATATCTTATATACCTGAAATATTATACTGTACATTAATCACTATAATTTTTAAAAAGCTAAAAAGAATGTTAAAGGACAGTCCCTAGGGCACTCAATATTTAATGATCCTTAGAAGGATCACCAACGAAATTAGTTTAAAACATAGATGTCCCAGACCCCACTGCAGAGATTCTGATTCAGGAGGCAAAGAATCAGCCAGAATTCTGCATTTTAAATAACTTCTCCCTGATGTTTCCAGTACAAGTGCTGAGCACACACTGAAAATCACTGATACAGTGTTTCCATAATTAAAGAATGGCTTCAATTTTCCCAAGGCTCTGCAGTTTGGGCCAGGGAATTCCTCCAAGTGTGTTTTGCCCCTCTCTTTTATAAAAGCTGTATTTCACAGGCTCCACTTCTCCGCTTAGCACCCAGCATACTGAGAAAACTTTATAGAGTCCCAGAAAATACCCTCCACCTAGATAAAGTCCTTCTTGCAAGACTAAGCTAATAATAGCCTTACCTCTAGTGTACACCATATATAAAAAAATGTTTTAATAGCACAAAGTAGATACAAACCTGGCCGTTTCTCCCACTAGAGTTTCTGCCATTCTTAAGAGAAGAATAAGAGGACCAATGCCTAATTCTCCCTCCAGTAGGCCAGGATCTTCCCTCCAGGCAGCAAGACTGCCTCGTGGGCGCATTCCCCTTTGGGGCCCTTGCTGAAGGTAGGGGCTCTCTAGAGGCCCTGGGATCAGGAAGGGGGTGAGGAGTGGGGGCCCCGACAATGCAACTCCCAACTTTCCTCCTCGCTCCACCTAGCTAAAGGTCCCAGGCGCTGTGCGAGTCAGTCCGTGTGGGTTAGGCTGGGTTGTGAAACCTTCCAGCACCAGAACTATTCAGGGAAGGGAAACGCTAAAAGCATTCTAGAAGTCCGTGAAGGCATCGAGAACATGGCTGCAGATACCCAAAGGGAAATAAGGGGTCACCAGGACAAGAAAGCCGCAGCTCTTGATTGACTCCCTAAGGGCTTATCAGGGACAGCGCATGCTCAAGGCATTGGCGCAGCCTCCACGTTCCACACCACCGAAGAGAGAAAAGGCTCTCTCACAGACTGACTTTGCGCCTTCTTGAACAGCCAGTCAAGCACACCACACTCCTCTCAGTAGAGATCACTTGTCGTAAAGAAAGAATGTTTTGGGCGCCTGGGTGGCTCAGTTGGTTAGGCGACTGCCTTCGGCTCAGGTCATGATCCTGGAGTCCCAGGATCGAGTCCCACATCGGGCTCCCTGCTCAGTAAGGAGTCTGCTTCTCCCTCTGACCCTCTTCCCTCTCGAGCTTTCTATCTCTCATTCTCTCTCTCTCTCAAATAAATAAATAAAATCTTTAAAAAATAAAATAAAATAAAGAATGTTTTAACAATTGTTCCTTAGTCCCTCTTAACCCAAAATCCCATCATGCCATTTAGAGTTCTCCTGTACAACTTGATCTTGACTTCCAGGAAAGATTCTCAAAGACTGAGAAAAAGGGGCACATCAGGACTGTCTGTAAGTATGGCTCTTAGGATGTAGGGAGTAATGCGTATAGCTCAGGCATCACGTGGCAACCCAGAGAAGAGAGGTAAAAGTGACAAACCAAAATTTGCAGTCTCACAAGAGTGCTGGGGCAGAAAGGTACATCCTTCTGCTTTCCTCACAGGTTAACATGGAAGTTCACAGTGGCTGACCCAGGCAAACTATTTAGTAGGTAAAATTTGTCTGTGCTATTCCAACCCCCCAGGTCCTATCTACATTCTGTACCAGCCATCACTTCTTCCTTGTCTGCCCATTCCATCCTATCTCGGATTTTCAGAGTATAGCCTTGAGTTCTTTTCCTATCAAAACAACCTCCCAGTAAAGAATCAGAACGTCATGGGGGCGGGGGGAAGGAGAGAGGCAAACCGAGAAACAGACTCCTAACTATAGAGAACTGATGGTTACTGGTGGGGGAAAGGAGGGGTGTTAAATAGGTGATGGGGATTAAGGGTGCGTTTGTCCTGATGAGCACCAGGTGATGTATGGAAGTGCTGAATCCAAAACTAACATTACACTCTATGTTAACTAACTGCAATTGAAGTAAAAAAAATATTTTTTAAAAGAATCAGAAAGTCATTTATATGATTTTAGACAACAGGTTAAATTATTATTGTTTTCACTTAAGAAAGATATAAAATTTTTAAATGATACCTTTATGGTGAAAATTCAGGCATTAGTCAGTGGACAAAACAGATTTGTATTTGTAGGATTTCTTTTAAGGGAAGGCAAAAAAATTTCCAAAATCATTCCACATAGGCAGTCCTGTGGACTTAAGCTTTTATGGATACTTAAAAGGAAAATACTATTATTTCCCAGTAGTATTTCCTCCAGTCACTGCGGTTCTTTGAAAGATAATCAGCTCCAACATGTAAACAGCTTAGAAGTTGTCACTCCTATGTCTACAATAAGAAAAAGCTGGATAAACTTGATAAATATTTGTACACAGGATTTTGTGTACACAAAGTTTTTAAATCAGTTGGTCAATACCTAGGAAGTGCAACTGCTGGATTACACTAAGACTATATTCACCTTTTTTGTTGTTGTTTTGTTTTGTTTTTTTAAGATTTTATTTTTTAAAAGATTTTATTTATTTGAGAGAGAGAAACAGCATGAGAGGGGAGAGGGTCAGAAGGAGAAGCAGGCTCCCCGCCGAGCCAGAAGCCCAATGTGGGACTCAATCCCAGGACTCCAGGGTCATGACCTGAGCCGAAGACAGACGCTTAACCGACTGAGCCACCCAGGTGCCCCTATATTCAGCTTTGTAAGAAACTGCCAAACTGTCTTCCAAAGTGCTGTCCCATTTTGCATCCCTACCAACAATGAATGAGAATGTCTGTTGTTCTGTATCCTAATTAGCAATTGGTATTTTCAGTTTTTTGGATTTTAGCCACTCTAATAGGTTTATAGTGGTATTTCATTATTGTTTTAATTTGCATTTCCCTCATAACATAGGATGTTGAGCACCTTTTTATATGCTTATTTGCTGTCTGTATATCTTACTTGGTGAGGTATCTGTTCACATCTTTTACCTATTTTTAAAATTGGGATGTTTCTTTATTGCTACATTTTAAAAGTTCTTTGTATATTTTGGATACAAGCCTTTCATCAGATATATTTTGTAAATATATCATATTCCTTCTGCCTGATGAGCTTCTTTTAACATTTCTTCCATGGCAGACATGCTAGCAATGAAATTCTTCAGTTTTTGTTTGTTGAAGAAAGTCTTCATTTCTCCTGAATATCGAATTTTAGGTTGGTATTTTTTTTTCTTTTAATGCTTTAGTTTGTTCTCTCTCTTCTTGCATGATTTCTGATGAGAAGTCCACTGCAATTCTGAGTCCTGTTCCTCTATAGATAAAGTATTTTTTCCTCTGACTTCTTTCAAGATATTCTCTTTGCTTTGACCTTACTACAGTTTGATTGTGATATTCCTAGGTATGGATTTTTTTTGTTTTTATCTTTCTTGGTGTTTTTGAACTTTCTGGATTTGTGGTTCGGGGTCTGTCCTAATTTTGGAAATTTTTCATCATTATTACTTCAAGTATTTCTTTTGCCTACTCTCTTTCTTTTCCTTCTGGTATTCCAATTTCATGAATGTTATGCTTTTTGAAATTTCTCAAAATTCTTGGATTTTTAAATTTTTTTTTCTGTTTTAATGTCAGTTTGAGAAGTTTCTATTCACATATCTTCAAGCTTACTGACTCTTTCTTTGGCTGGGTCAAGCCTACTGATGAGCTCATTGAAGGCATTCATCCTTTCTATTACTGTCTTTAACTTCTAGAATTTCCTTTTGATTCCTTAGGGCTTCTATCTCTCTGCTTACATTACCCATTTGTTCTTCCATCTTGTCTACTTTCTCCATTAGAACCCTTAATATATTAGCCATAAGTATCTGCAATTCCCTGACTGATAACTTTTTTTTTAACTTTTTTATTGTTATGTTAATCACCATATATTACATCATTAGTTTTTGATGCAGTGTTCCATGATTCATTGTTTGTTCATAACACCCAGTGCTCCATGCAGAACGTGCCCTCCTCAATACCCATCACCAGGCTGACCCATCCCCCTACCCCCCTCCCCTCTAGAACCCTCAGTTTGTTTTTCAGAGTCCATCATCTCTCATGGTTCGTCTCCCCCTCTGACATACTCCCCTTTTCTTCCTCTCCTGTTATCTTCTTCTTTTTCTTTTTTCTTAAAATATGTTGCATTATTTGTTTCAGAAGTACAGATCTGTGATTCAACAGCCTGACTGATAACTTTAACATCTGTGTCATATCTGATTCTGGTTCTGATAATTGCTTTGTCTTTTTCAAACTGTGAATTTTTTTCTTATTTTTTGACATGACTTGAATTTTTTTCCTGAAAGTCAGGCATATTTATTGGGTATTAGAAACTGAGGCAAATAACCTTTTAGTGTGGGAATTTATGTTACTCTGGCCAGAGTTAGGCTATGTTTAATGTTTGCTGTAGTTGTAACTGTCAGAGGGTTCAAATTCCTCTAGTGTCCTTTTTTGTCTCACCTGTTGACTTTGGGGAAGATTCCTAAGTACTGCTCCTCAGAGAGAATCTATATCTTGCATCTCTTTCAGCTATAATCCAGTTATACAGGATCCCTATTTGTGTGGTCATAAGGGATAAAGGAGGATAAAAGTTCTATAATCCTCTGGCTAAGTTTCAGTCTTTTAGTGGGCTTGTGTCTCTTGTCTGTGACCTTCCCAAGTTTCTTTTTTTGCCCCCAGTGCTATAGCTCTTTATTTCCCTCCTTTGCCTGGCTACAATGTTTCAGATCTATTCCTTTGAACCTCTTATCTCTGTTGATTATGTTCCCTACCCCTGTTCCCATCTTAGGTGAGACAGGAAGGCTAGAGAGGTCTGGAGTGGGAGTAAAGCCCTTTCCACAGATGACAAAAAGCTCATAGAATCTTTTCTCCTGGGGAGTAAGTCTTTACTATGGACAAGGTTTGGGTATATTTCACAATTAGTACTCTTCCTCTTCCCCTGACAAGGCAGTGAGGGGATGTTTGTAGGATTTTTATCTTGAGAACTAGTGAGATTTCTTGGGGTAAATCACACAGAAATTAGAGCACCCCCAAGGAGATTTTTCACTGTCATGTCTCATGTCCAAATGTAACCTCAGCAATATATCAAAATCACCATTCAAATGTTTCTCTATTTTATCAGTCCAGGGACTACTGCTCCATGTATGACTCTCTCTTTGCACTTATTTCTCCTTATTTGGGGGTAAGAATTTTCCCTCCAACCTTGATTCTTTGATGGGTGTTAGAAAAGTCATTGATTCATAACTGCCAAAAACTAGAAGCAACCAGGATATCCTTCAATAGGTTAATGGATTAACAAACTCTGATATATTTTGAACATTGGAATATTATTCAGCAATAAAAAAGAATGAGCTATCAAGTTATTCAATGAAATGGATAAATCTTAAAAGCATTGTGAAAGAAGCAAGTCGGAAAAAGCTCCATAATGTACAATTTTATTTGTATAACATCCTGGAAAAAAATAAAACTATAGAAAGAGTAAGCAGAGCAGTGGTTACCATGGGGTTGGGGGCATGATTAAATAGGTGAAGCACAGGGGATTTTTTTTTTTCTTTAGGTCAGTGAAAATATTCTATATGACACTGTAATGGTGGATATGTGAAACTATGCACTTGTCAAAACCCATGGCACTTGTGCCAAAAGCACAAGGAGTGAAACTTAATGCATACAAATGTTTTTTTTAATTATTTAGAAGGTAGGGAGATCCCAGGATAGAATGAAAAAATGTGAAGAAAAAATAATCTAACTGTATAACAAATGTATGAGACAACATCACTGAAGGGGGTGGAGGGAAAAAGGGCTGACCTAAGTGACTTTGGAAATAAGTGGAGTCTATAAGACTATAGATGAAAGGAAGTATGCATAAGTACTGTACCCTAATTGATTAAGTTGTTTCCCATGGGAGGAGAGATTAGCAGTTTGAAACTCTACATGCATATTGATTAAACAAGTAAATGGATGGCAGATATTGGGAACCAGGCTTCTTACTGCTGGAGTGGGAGGTTACATATAAGGAGTAAAGGCTATAATAATCCATTTGGTGATGGGAGTTGAAAGCATCCTTATGAACTCATGTTCAGCTTAGTATAAATACAGATGGTTACATACAGAAATATTTATAGACATATGTGTATATATAAGGGCCTGGAAGCAACAACAGACCACCAGCAGCAACAAGCACACCTAGAACTCAGATATTGGTTTCTAACACTATTCTTAAGTAGAAGGAATAATGCTTTTTTGAAGAAATGGCTGATTCTAGGACAGGCAAGAACTACCAAAGATGAGTCTGGAGCATTTTATAATGCCATAAAGGATGGGATCGCTCAAAAAAAACCCACAAGTTAGGGGTGAATGTCAAAGAACTTAATTGAAGGAGATCCCAATAGCCAAAGCTAGAACAATTTGAGCACCAAAAGAAATAATGTAGTATTGGATTATAACCCAAAATACAAAATAAGTATCTATGAGGCCATAGTGATCTAAGTAAATGGTTGAATAAATAAATAAATAAATAAGAGAATAAATAAATCACCCATGCAGAGGAAGTCCAAATAATTTGTGTAGATACTCTGTCCTCAAAGATATGGAGCTTAACTCCCCACTCCTTAAGTATAGGCTATGCATACAGATTTCCCTCCAAAGAGTATAGTAGGGAGAGAGGGAATAAAGGTAAGTTTATAATGGAGAAACTTGACAAACACTAACATCAACAGTGATAATTTACAGTAATAGTATGTACACCTGATATGATGTAAAGAAAGTGGCACTTCATCCCTGGGATTTTCTTCCCTAAAATCCATAACCTGGCCTAATCACATATAAAATATCAGACAATTGAGGAGATTATACAAAATATCTAACCAATACTCCTGAAAATTTTGAAGGTCATTTAAAATAAGGGAACTCTGATAAACTGTCACAGCAAAGAGGAACCTAAAGAGTCATCCCATCTAAATATAAATATAAACTATCTATTTTAGGTGGGATCCTAAAATAGATAAAGGACATTAGGTAAAAACTAAGTATGTTTGAATAAAGTGTGAATTCTAGTTAACAACAATGTATCAATGCTGGTTCATTAATTGTGATAAATGTGCCATATTAATGTAAGATATTTATAAGAGGGGAAACTGGATTTGGGATATATGGGAACTCTGTACTATTTCATAATTTTTCTGTAAATCTAAAACTATTCTAAAATAAAAAGTTTATTAAACACAGTGTTCATCATACCATAAAAAACTGTGAGACATATGAAGAAAAGTAATCAGATGACTGATGACCAGAAAAGTAAAAAAACAACCAATGGGAAAGACCCACAGATAAACAAGTTATTGGAATTAGATGACAAGCACTTTAAATTAACTATTATAAGTAGGTTAAGTAAATGAGAGGAAAAGATGGACAAAGCAAATGAAAAGATGGACAATTTCTACAGAGAAGTAGAATTTCTAAAAACTAACCAATGGATAACCTGAGACTGAAAAACACAGTGTCTTAAGCTACAAATGCATTAGAAAGGCTTAATTAATATCAGACTGAACAACAGGAAAAAAAGGATTCATGAACTTGAAGACTGGTCAACTAAATTATCCAAACTGAGAATAAAGAAAAAAGAATTGAAAACAAAAAACAGAGCACAAGGTGAAAGGCATGTAGGACAATATGAAGTTTTCTAACACATTAGGTGGAATGGCATACAAAGATGAGAGAGAAAATGGAATGTTCAGAACGAATACTTGTAGACATAATGGCCAATAATTTTCTAAAAGAGGTAAAAAAGACATAATACCACACATTCAAAAAGCTCAGCAAAACAGGATAACTATCTAGCCAAGCAAGAAAACACAAAGAAAGCTGTACCTAGGCACATCAGTTAAACTGCTAAAATACAAAGATGAAGAGAAAAATCTGAAAAGCAATCAGAAACGAATAGACCCATTATATTCAAATCAACAGCAGTAAGAATTTTGTCTGACTTAATATTTGCAATGAAAGCTAGAATGATACATAAAATGTGTTGGAAGAAAAAACTGCCAACCTTAGAATTCTATACCCAGTGAAATATCTTTCCAACCCAATGTCTCCAAACAGTACTTACCTTCTTTCCTTACAAAACTTTTCTCTATCTAAAACTCACTACATTCAATATGGTATCAACATCCAAACTCCTAGGGCCAGCCTTGTCTTCTCTTTTTTTGACTCTCACAGTCTCACCAATTTCTAACAATTCCACCTCAGAAAATCTTCAGAATTCATCACTCCTCTTCAGTCTCACTAGGACTGCACTGGTCCAAGTCCTCAATATTTCTTGCCTAAACTATGACAATAGCTCATTGCCTAAGAAGCCTCCCTACCACTGGTCTCTCCCTACAGAGATCATTATCTTCCACACAACCTCTGAAATTAGTTGCCTAAAAACAAAATTGATCCTGTCTCTCTGATGTTTAAAGGTCTATTCTGACTTTCTATTACTTCTGAATAAAATTTACATACTATGATATATAAGATCCTTCACAATCTTTTTTTTTTAAAGATTTTATTTATTTATTTGACGGGGTTGTGGAGAGAGCACAAGCAGGGGGAGTGGCAGGCAGAGGGAAAGGGAAAAGCAGGTTCCCCTCTGAGCAAGGAGACAGATGAGGGGCTCTATCCTAGGACCCCAGGATCATGACCTGAACTGAAGGCAGACGCTTAACCGACTGAGTCACCCAGGCAACCCAATCCTTCGCAATCTTGACCCCAACAATTCTTCCAGCATCTGTTCTTACATACTCTTTTCCTCTTTTCTTGTACTTATAAAAATTTAAAATAATTATAATTTATGTCTTTTTCTCTTTTACCAGATATTAACTTCTCAAAGGAAGTGACTATGATCATTTGGAGAATGTTCTGCTAAAAACTAAAACTTGAAAGGGTGGAGGAGGGGGAGGAGTCATCCTCTTCTCTAGCAAAAATTACCATGAGTGCCTGGGTGGCTCAGTTCATTAAGCAACTGCCTTCGGCTCAGGTCATGATTCCGGAGTCCTGGGATCAAGTCCCACATCAGGCTCCCCCTGCTCTGTGGGGAGCCTGCTTCTCCCTCTCCCTCTGCCTGCCACTCCCCCTGCTTGTGCTCTCTCTGTCAAATAAATAAATAAAATCTTTTTAAAAAAAAGTTTCTTAAAAAAAAAAAAAGATTTCCAGAAAGTCATCTTGAATCCCCTCCCCAGGAGAGGGGAAATGCCATGGAATGCAAAACTTATAGTGAAGGTGTTGTGGTCCCTGGAAGCCATCTGGGAGCCATAAAGAGGGGGAGGGGTATATAGACCTATCCTCCAATAAAGTTAATGTAATAAGACCCTTTGTGTTTAAAAGCTAGAAAGGTGAAAAGCTGCCCAACTCCTACTAATATGAATTGCCAGCAAGACATAGGGGACTATTTCACAAGGAGCAGATCCCAGAGTCAGTTCATTAACAGGGCTCTTGGGGCTTCTGGTGCCTAGGAGATGACCTTACATGGGCCAAAAAGAAGTATCAAGATCTATGTCCCTGGGAATTCAGGTGTGTGACCCCTTGCCTAAGCACAATACAGAGTCAGTGGATTACCCACCACACAGACATTTTTTTGAGGATTCTTAGTGGTTTGAATAGTTGTGAGCCAGAAGCCAACCTACACAATCTGTCAAAATGGCCAATTGTCCACAGTGACATCATGTGGCTTCAAGGAGTAATGGCAGTATCTGACCCATCTCCTGTTGCCCTAACCTCAACTTTCCAATCATGTTAGTTCCCAAAGTTCATAAAATATCAGGGAGTATCCTAAAAAGAAGATGCTAAACTTCCTCTTAATTTGGCATGTAATAATTTCAGTTGTTCTTGTTAAAATGGAAAAATAAAGGGTCTATGGCCATAATTGTACTCTAGTAATCTATAGAGATTCAAAGTGAGGAAAAAAAAAAATATTTGCAACTCATACCACTGAAAATGAGGTTTTTAAAAAATGCCTAGAATCATTTGTATGAAGGAAATGCACAAGAAACCCTAGCATTATATAGCCCAGAACCCATCAGAACTGTTCTGGCTAATAAGGAAGTTGGGGGCCTGGAGCCCCTGTGACTCAGACTCCCCCATGTGCTTGCCCAGGGTCAACAGCAGCCTCTGAACCCCTCCACAGAACCCAACACCCTGCAGAACATAGTTTAAAAACCACTTTCTTGATGATGGAAAGCCCATTAAAAATTTAAACCAGGGGACGGCATCACCAGATCACCCATGTAGGACAGAGGATGTTTTTAAAGGGGGCGGGGGGGGAAGCAAGAAAAAATTGGGGACAGAACAGCTGGTGTAAGAATGTCATTAAAGGACAGGCAAGACTTGACAGGTATGATGCCATGAATAATGTTAGATATTAATACTCATAAAACATGCTGAGCTGAATCTATCTCTAAATTGTTATCAAAAACATTCCTTAGGGAAAGAAATAATCTTTTAGACCTAGTAAGAAAGGATTCATGTTTAACTATCTTGCAAATGTGATTAGCATCAAGTTCTTCAATTGAATACTTTTTTGTTGAAAAGGTGGTCTATACCAGATTTTTTTTTCCCGAAGCTTAGCTTGGGAAAATTATTTTCATCAAAACGAGCCTAAATTCTGCTGAAAATGAGGATATTTAAGCCTGTTGTGATAAAAAGCTGTGTTTCCAAGCTAATTTTTAGGAAAAATCTAATAAAAGAAATACTTAACAGAAAAGTACAGAATGCCTGCTGGGATAAAAATGAAATGAAGTTTCCAAGCAACTTCTGAGTAAAAATACAATAGAAAACAATGTTGTTAACAGAAATTATGGAATTTAAGCATTTTGTAATAACATGTGTTTTCAAGCTAGTTTTGAGAAGTATCTAGGAAAAAAACATTTTAAATAAAAATGGAACTTAATCCTATTGTCTTTTCCAAACTGATTTTGAAGGAAAGTTCAGTATAAAATAGGAAAAAAGCAGAAAAAAGTACAGAATTTAAACAATATAATTGCAACAGAGGACACAGACAACCCAAGGGAGGGACTGTGAAACAGAGATGAAATTGTCCCAAACATGCCAAAAAATGACAAGAACTTTGTATCATGCATCCCTCTCTACCTCCCCCTCAGCCTCCCCTAGGGACCAGGCATGGCTATAGGCTGCCTCCCCTTCTCGGCCAAGCGTGGGGTACAACCTTGCAGTGAGGCAGTTCCTGCAGTCCAGGATGATTCCCTGGAAGGGCCTGAGCTGTGAGCTGTAGGCAGCCTGGGAAATGAGTACCTGGATCCCTTTTGGGGGGTCTGGGTAAATGCTTGGCAACACTATTGGCAAAGAACACCAGCAGTCAATTTAGGGTGTTCAGGAAGGAAAAAATGTGGGACCGCATAATAGAGAACTTTAGGTACATCAGAGCTTACCAATGTCTCACCAGCTCAAGAAAAGATGCCTTAATGAAGATTCAAGTTCTCAAAAAGGAATCAAGGAAACAGTTTTTCAAAATATTTAAACACAGAGAAGGGAGGGTAATTACCTAAATAAGGTAATTTTATTCATTTTCACCATGTGGACACCCCGACAAATTTTAAGCCCACATGCTATTGAAATATAAGTGATGACTTAGGGTAACAAAAGCAAGTTAAATCACAACTTAGATGAGAAAACCTAGGACTGCCCTAAAGCAGCTGTGCTGTAACTTGCACACATGATATGGAGAAGAATTTTTTTCCTATTTTCCCAGATTCAGGGCATGCCACCCCACACTGAGTCCAAGAAAGCATCACAATGCATGATTGGGGCCAGACATTCCCAAAGAATACCCCCCAAAAATTCACTGCCCACCCCTCTGTTAGTCTACAAAAATGCACACCTGAGAATCAAAGAAACCACTGAATAGACAACTCAAGAGAATTTAGTATTCATGATGAGTTTGTCCCTCTTTCCCTGTGTTTCCCATCTCAAGTCAAGCAAGGAGACAGCCATGAGAATCATTCTACTAACTACCACAGAGTAGCATTTCAGTTTCAATTCAATGGTCCTTCTGATCTCTCCTGTGTGTGTGATTAGAGAAAAATTCAAGAGTATGGGGATAGGGTTGCCAGATAAAATACAGACGCATTGGAGCTTCCTTATACTAAAAAAGTATTCATTGTTGACCTGAAATTCAAATTTAACTGGGTTTTCTATGTTTTTATTTACTAAATCTGGCAATCCTATTTGGAGGGAAGAGCAGGGCAGAGAGAGCTGGTAGCAGAGGGACAGTGGAAAATGTACATACCTGAAGGTAGCTGGACTTGTTCCACCTCGTAGGTGCCCATTCAAGATCCCACTGATGGTGAGGAAAGTCCAACAATAAGAACGTGAACCCGAATATCTGGTGTGAAAACTGTTCAGGGAGAATCAGAAAGGACCAAGAAACTAGGAAACGCCGAAGAGTTCAACAGAGAACTCATCCACACACATGCCCCAGAGGAAGCCAGTATGTGAAGACTTGTTTGACAGACATTTAGTAAAAGCCAGAAAAACAGTAACAGCATAGAAAACAAAACGCACCAGTCAAGTAAGAGATATTTGTGTCTTTCCATGTTCCTACACCCAGCCCCAACCCACCAGGGGAGACAGGACCCCAAAATGGCAGGGGGGGAGAGAAAAAATGGAAGAGCAGGTCCTGCAAGTCTCTTGAACCACATCCAGAAGGGGAAAGAAAGAAGAAGAGGAAATGAACATTAAATTGGATGTTATATTAAAATTTTAAACTGGATCAAACTATGTTATCTACTGCTGCAAAACAAATTTAGTCGCTTAAAACAACAGACATTTATGATCTCACAGTTTCTATGAGACATGAATCTGCGTATAGCTCAGCTGGATCCTCTGCTTCAGGCTACAATCAAGATGGTGGCTGGGGCTGCAGCCATCTTAAGGCTCAAATGAAGAAAGATATGACTCCAAGCTCACTCACTCATTCAGCTCCTCATAAGCTCTTACACTGAGGGGCTCAGCTTCTCCCTGGATGTTGTTGTGTGGGCCTCTCTAACACAGGAGCCATTTTAGGAACTTCCTACCACAGACTGCACGGACCAAATACTTAGAGTGATCAATAAGCTACAGTACTGCCGAGAATCTCATTTATGGATGGGGGAAAGAGATTGAACAGAGCATAACTGAAAAAAAAGTATTGAGAAAACTCAAACTTTTATATTTGTACTCATCAAGTTGAAACAGTTCCATAAACTGGATATGTGCTTACCCTCTTAAACCTTTGGCAATGGTTGTGTATTAAGGAGGGGAGAGAGTGTGGTACAGTAGAGAGAAATCATTCTTTGGAGATCACCAGAACCATGTTGGAAGCTCAGCCTCAACACTACTAGTAGCCGTGGGTTCATTAACCTCTTTGAAATGCAATCTTCTTCTTAGTAATCAGGGTTGTGATGAGCATAACAGATGCTATACATGGTTATATAAAATGTCTGCTCTATACATAGTGCCCATTATTATCATTGTCGTTATCATTACACAGTCCTCCACGGCTCCTCTATCCAAGATTAGTGACCAGCAGAACCCAAATTGTTCTCATCTCTACTTTAAAGCACAAAGGTGACAGAAGTCATAACAGTCATTTGTGCATGAGCAAGCGCATATTTCTAGATTATCCCTGAATTTTGTCCTGGATGCGTAATTTCGGTGAGACTGACTCACTGCTCAGTGGCTGATACTTTCACAAAGAAAGTGAAAAATCATGTCTACTGACACTGAGGCAGAGCCTGGTATAAAGTGAGATATCACTCCTGTGTATCCTCTTATAAAGTGTCACAGGGCCAAGATACTGTGGGAGAATCCAACGTGGCCATAAACACCTAGAACTTCTCCACTCACCAGCAAGAGCCTCACCCCTGAAGCAACGTCACAGCACTCTTTGTCTCAGGGTTCAGACAAAAGCTGGCCAAAGAAGAGGAAAATATATAAAAGAGGTTTATAAGAAAGATTTCTCTCCTCCCAAACAGGAGATTTTTGGAACAATATCATCATCTTCCTATTCCTTTTCCACATCATCATCATCATCTCATCACCTTCATCATCTATCATCATCTTCTTCTTCATCATCTTTATGATCACAACCACTACCACCACTACCATTTATTGAGGTTTGGCCATGTATATTAATCTATTGCTGTGTACAAATTATCCTAAAACTTAGCAGTTCAGTAGTTTAAAACAACAAATATTTATTATCTCACACACTTTCAAGGGATCAGGAATCCAGAAGTAGTTTAGTTAGATTCCCCTGGCTCAGTGGCTATTATGAAGCTGCAGTCAATCTCTTGGTGGGGAGAGATGCATGCTGCAGTGATCTGAAAGTTTATCTGAAGCTGGAGGATCCACTTCCAAGCTCACTTACATGGCTATTGTCTGGAGGCTTCAGTTCCTCACTGTGTGAGCCTTTCCATAGAGCAACATGGCTATGGGCTTATCCCAAGTGAACAGTTTGAGGGGGATTAACCAAGACAGAAGACACAGTGCATTTGCATGACTTGCTCCTGAAAGTTACACACCATCACTTCAACTTCAATCTATTCCTTAGAAGCAAGTCACTGATCCAGCTCTAACTCAAGGGGAGGGTAATTGGGCTCTGACTCCTGAAGGAGTATCTAAATATATTTTTAAAACCATCAAATTTTGTTACAAGGACCACAGTAAATATGATACATGTATATATGCATTCTTTCCTGGTATAAAAGAAAAAATTGTTTATTCATGCATTTATTCATCAACAAACCTTTGTTTCTTGTTTCTAGCTTTATTCTTTTCCTTATTGTACCTATTCCAGTCTCTTCCTGCAGCCTTGCAGTAGCATCTGTCCTCTGGCCATCAGAACATCCCCACATTTATGCTTCTTTCAAGCCAGCTTAACTTATTATCAAAGAAGTATCTTAAGTCACAGATATAACATTTATAATTTAACCACTGTCTGCAGCAAAGATATAATACAATCTTAGTTGGGGAAATAGTCAACACAAGATTGTCTCAAATGTGACAGAAGATAGTCATCTTTGGGCTGTGATTTAGGAAGGAGAGAAAAGTTGAGTTGCTGTTGCTAAAACAGCTCCCTCCATCTATTCTCAGGAAAGTCACCAGAGTTAGTCTTTAAAATGCAAGTGTTCCCAGAAGGTACAGAAGTACCTCAGGTTAGCTATACAACCACCTAACTGAGCTCAAAAGAAATTAAATATAGAGAAGATTTATTGAAACAGAGAAACTCAGGAAAGGCGTGGATTAGGTTCCCACAGGAGTCTGCAGAGATAGCTCAGGAGATGGAGATGGAGATGGAGCACAAGATACCAGAGGCAGGATGAAGGGGAGCCATCGAGGATGTTTTAGTTTGGGTTCTCTCAAAAGCAAAGCCTGAGGGAAGGACATGATAGCAGGAAACCCATTCAAGAGTCTCTCTCCCAGCGTGCGGAAAGCAGGGAGCAGGAGAATGATGAGACAAAAAATACAAGCACAGGGCTCCATTCTGCTGGGGTCTTCTCACCTCCCAGAATTATTTCTGCTTAAAGAAAGGGAAATTGAAGAATTATCCATAGTCTCCCATCCCCAATTGGAAAAGGCCTCCTATAGGGCAATAACTCCCCTGTTCTTCTGACTGTACTTGTGGACTTCTGCACCCATAGGAGAAGACCCTAGAGCTGAGAGTGGAAAGACATGCTGGTCTCACCCTAAGTGAGTATTGTGTACTTCAGGGACAGCTGACTTCACATGGCAGCCCTGGCTGAAATCAGCAATAGATGAGGGGATGTGATGTGGGACACCAGAGACATCTACTAAAGGGCAGGTGCAAAAAGCACACTTTCTGTACCAGTGAGGTACAGAACGGGGATGCCGAAAACAAGCATCATCTATATCACATTTTTACTTAGGGTTAGTGCTAAAGATAGCTCTATTTTGAACCCCTATGCAAGTAGGAGTTAATTATTACACAATCAAGAAATATTCCTTCTGAGATGATCTCTCATAGCATAATCTCTATGGTATGTTAGAATGAAATACCAAAAGCACAGGCAACAAAAGAAAGAAAATAAAGAAACTGGACTTAGTCAAAATTCAGAACTTACATGTTAGGACACATGATAGGACACTATCAAGAAAGCAGAAAGATAATCCACTGAAAGGGAGAAACTATTTGCAAATCATATATCTGATAGGAGACTTATATCTAGGTTATATAAAGAGCTCTTAGGACTCCATAATGAAACGAGAAAAGCAACCCAATTAATAACTGGACAAAGGACTTGAAAAGACCTCTCTCCAAAGGAGATATACAAATGACCAATAAGCACGTGAAACAATGTTCAACATATAGCAGCCATCAGGGAAATACAAATCAAAATCATGGTGAGATACCATTCCACATCTACTAAGGTGGCTATGATCAAAAAGGCATATAGTAACAGTGTTGATGAGCATATGGAGCAGTTGGAACTCTCATACACTGCCACTGGTATTGTAAATGGCGCGGTCACTTTAGAAAACCATCTGGCATTCCCTCAAAAAGTTAAACATAGAGTTACCATATGGCCCGACAATACAACTGCTAGATATGTATCCAAGAGAAATGAAAACATGTCCACACAAAAACTTGTATACAAATGTTCATGGCAGCATTATTCATAATAGTCAAAAACTGAAAACAAATTAAATGTCCATCAACTGATGAATGGATCAACAGAATGTGATATATGCATAGAATGGAATATTATTTGGCAAAGAAAGTAATGAGGTAGTGATAAATGCTACAACATGGATAAACCTTAAAAACATTATGCTAAGTGAAAGAAGTCAATCACAGCCAACCACGTATTGTATGATTTCATTTATAAGCCAGGTGATGCGTATTAAGGAGGGCATGTATTGCATGGAGCACTAGGTGTTATACGCAAACAACGAATCATGGAACACTGCATCAAAAACCAATGATGTACTGTATGGTGACTAACAGAACATAATTTTAAAAAAAAAGAAAGAAAGAAATGTCCAGAATAGGCAAATCTAAAGAAACAGTAGATTAGCGGTCACCTTCGGTTTAGAGAGGTTGGAGGGAAATAAGGAGTGACTGCTAAGAGTACAGGGTTTGGGGGGAAATGAAAATAGTCTAAAATTAGATACTGTTGATGGTTGTATGACTGTGAATATACTAAAAACCACTGACTTGTACACTTTAAATAGGTGAATTTTATGGTATGTGAATTATTTCTTAGTAAAGCTGTAAGTCAAATTTAATGAAAGATCAGTGTGATGCTGCAATAAGATCAAAAAGGCAATATTGGTATGTATTGTAATAAGTTTATAAGAAATACTGAGCACCTGCTGTATGCAAACCACTATCAATAAGTTAGAAAGGAAATTCACAGCACATAACAATAAGAAAAGCCAAACTGTAACATTACATGAGTATTTTGATGCAAGCTATACAAGCCTGATAAACAAACAAACAAAAAAAGGTTAATAACGTTTCTCTTCGATGTAGGCATTTATTCACTTCTTTTAAGTGAAGGAGAGCAATCAAGCTGCATAAAATTAAAATCTTAATTGCTCAGCTCTAGGCTGTATTTTGTAAAGAGGGTTCATAAACACAGCCTGAGTTCAGAATCTACAGAAATCCTGAGAGAGCATCAAACACAAATGAGTTGCCAGAGGATGTTTCCATATAGAATTAGATACTACACTTATAAGATTAACAAATGATTTATTTATAACTGCAGACTCTTTGTTGAGGAAAAGCTAAATAGTATTTCAGTTCTAAGAAGTTCCTAAAATTTTAGCTTATGTCTACTCTCTCAGAAAAAAAATCATTAGTTGAGAGATCACACCTTATAAGATGAGAATCTAAGAGGGATTCATTCTCATTCTAATAATGAAAACAGCCCAGATATCTCTATTCAATGAGCACCTGGACAATATCCAACCCCCAAAGAAACTGAAAATTCTGCTCAGCAACAACACATTATTTAACTCACCAGGGCAATTTAAGATAACACAATGTGACTCAAATCTATGCAAGGAAATTGGTCAGGTGAAAGCATTCTTTCCTTAAGAAACACCTGCTGGCAATTGAGATAGAAAAAATGCATGTCAAGTTGTGAGCATGTTTAGAGAATTACCCTGACTGATTCTGTGACCCTGTGCAAATTAGCTCCCTTCCAGATCTTTGTGGAGTGATTTCCAAAGCCTTCAAACAAGATACATGGCTTGATGGGAGAAGGTAACAGTTTTTAATTTTATTTTATATGTAACAAATATATATAATATTAAATATATGATAGAATTTAAACTACATGTAATATATAATATATATTCTCTATGGGAAATACACATAATTACTTTATATAAAATTTAAATATATAAACAATATATTTGTAATATATACTACATATAGGAAATATATAGAATATGTATAATGTTTAGAATTTATACTAAGTTTATAATGTATAGACTATATAAATACTGGAGTTGAATTTTGAGCAAGGGAGAATCTATAACACAAAAAGCTCCCTGTGCCTTCCCACCAGCTGAGTTTGCACTTACATTTCTCCGGAAGTTTCTCCCATGGCCTCATGTTAGCACTTCATTTCACACATCCTCCACGGTAGACAGAAGGCAGAGGACACGGCATCCTCTCTTAATCATGTGCTAGTTGGTTGTCTGAAATGCAAAATAAATGAGAGGGAAAGAAAAAAGTCAAACCTACTGCCAGCTCATCTCTTTATAATTTCACACTTGCACTTTTACCTCAACAGTGATTTTGCTACAAAGGGAAGTTTGAGGGTCCTACTATGGATTCGTTAGAATCCTTTCTTTCCAAGTAGGAGCTGTTCCCACACCCTGTCCAACTGTTACGAAGGTCCATACTGCTCATTCATTTAACATCTTTCGTTAGCTCCCCTCTGAGATGCAACAACAAAACTGAGCTCACGCTCATAAAATAAACAGAAAAGATTTGTCTGTAATCTAAGGAGTAGTTCATTTCTGCCTCCCCCAGGGGGCTCCGTGGACTCTCACGGCCCCCAGTGTCTCTCCTTAGCAAGTGGGAGGCATGCCCCACTTTGAGTGTCTTTGACAGTGGGGCCTGTCTGACCTTGTGCCCCGTGTCTTCCCTGCGCTGGCCTAAATTTAGGAAATGCTTCCCAGAATGAACCCCAGCTGGATGCACTTCTCTGGAGCTTTTGTTGCTGCTTCTGGTAAATGATCACAGCAGCAAAGGGTATTAAATTTTAAATTATTGGGGATTCTTCTTCCTGTAACTTTGAAGTTACTTAGCCTTAACATTTCTTAGGATGAGCTCAGAGCAGAACCCACTGTTCCCTAATTCCCCAGAGAATGGCTCTACTCTGACAAGCTTGGGAGGGAAGGGAAAAAAAGAAAATAAACAATTATTAAGCCTTTAAATGTCAGAACATTTTATCTTTTCATCTCATCATTAGCCTTTATACAAAACCTGTGAGATGTTCATCATCATCCACTCAAAGACACGCTGAGATGAGGAAACTGAGTCTCCAGGGTCAAGTGATTTGTCCAAGGCCATACGGTGAGTACCAGACAGAGCAAGACAGCCAGTGGTTCTCAGCTCCTTCTGAGCCACAGACTTCCTGGGCATCTGGAGACAGCGAAAGACTGCCCCATGCACATATATCACAAATAAATTCAGGGGCCACGCACCCCTTGATGACTAGCCCAGAGCCTGTAGAAACCAAGCACCAGAGCTTTCTTTCCTTTTTCCACACAAGTAGGCCACCTCCCACTGCACGAGCCTGGGGAGGACGGAAAGGAAATCGCCTGCTATTTAAAACATCTGTTTCTCTCACTTTAAAACCCTCATACCTACCTTCCCTGTTTCTACATAAATTCCTTATGAATCCTTTTCTACTGAGCACCAGCATTTCGATCAGAAACTACTTGTAGGAAATGAAAATTAAAATGATTTCGAAACCTACTCGTCAGCCTCCAGTGTTGCTCTCCATCAATCCCACTTCAAGTATTTTATCCAAAAAACTGAAAACAGGATCTCAAAGGTTATCTGCACTCCCGTGTCCACTGCAGCATTATTCACAATAGCCATACGTAGAAGCAATCTACAGGTCCACTGATGGATGAATGGACAGAGAAAATACGGTAGGTACATACAATGAAATATGATTCAGCCTTCAAGAAGAAGGAAATCCTGCCATGTGCCACAATATTGATGATCCTTGAGGACATTATGCTAAACAATACATTCCCATTAAGAGTTATAAACACATACTCTGTTTCAGTAGCTTCCTGAGGGAAGAGTAACCACCAGTAACAGTGACCAGAGAACTGGTTTTCTTGAGTTTGATTAATCCTAAACGTGAACACTGAAAGAGCATTTTGTTTTCTGCTAGTCCCTCTCCAACTAACATAGCCATCCCCTGTGCTGAAAATCACTTAGCTTCTTGTTTCAAGCTCAAAAATTAATTTTCATAACAGAATAAATTACTAAAAGACTGTCAGTAAAAGGGCCTGGATTTTGAAAGTCCATTAGGGGCCAAACTGTCTTCTCTATAAATTAATGCAAATGCAGTTTAAAATACACTAAGCTACTTACTTATTAACACTCTTCTTGGCACAGAAGGGATGTTCTAAGTCCCTACTGACCAGGTCCTGAGGAAATCTCTTTCTTCCACAGTCTGCCAGGGTCTCAGCCAGCTTGCCACTGCTTTCCACTGACCAAGATGGTCTTAATGTTCCCTAAGCCGGACTAAACTTTACATGTTCTTCCTAGGTTACCCTGACCTCCTTTTCCATAGAACATTTACTTTGGAAACTTTCAATTGTGAATTATTTCTCTGCCCCCTGGAGATGTGAATCTTCTCCCAGCCTCTTGCCAGTTCACAACTCAGGCATGTCCTCAAGGATCAGGAAGTCATTCCTATGAAATGCAGTCATCAAGGAAGATAACAACCCTATCTCCCAGTCTCTGTGAGAGGGTAGAGTCTAACTTCAGTAAGTGTCAATTAACAAACACTGATGACCTAATCACATAGACCCAACTCATCCATAATGTCCTTAAGACTCCTTCACTAGCTCTGACACTTCTAAATCCTCCCCAAAGGATGCAAGAATATACGATGGGGGGAAAGACAATCTTTTCAATAAATTGTGTTGGGAAAACTGTGCAGCTATATGTAAAAGGACAAAACTCTATCACTTTCTCACACCAGGCACAAAAATAAACTTGAAATGGATTAAAGACCTAAATGTGAGACCTGAAACCATAAAACACCTAGAAGAAAATATAAGCCCTTCTTCTTTAATACTAGAATCAGGATAAAATGATGGAATTGGAGTAAATTTATTGAACCACGAAGAGATGAACTTGACATATTTTTAAATTTAAAAGACATTGTGAAATTGTTGATAGACCCACATGCTTCATGCACAGACATACACTATATGCATGCAAGAATATCAATCCACTGAAGTTTTTAAATAGGCTTAGAGAAAAAGTCAATAAGGGCATACAGCAAAATGATAAAAATGGTCATTTCTAGGCAGCAAGATAATGGGATTTTTCTTTTCTTCTCTAACTAGGCCATATTTTCTAAATTCTCTACGAAGAATTGCATTTGGGGGTGAATTTTTTAAATGGGAAGAAAGAGAAGATTTCAAACAGTAAAAGGAACTCTCACATGCTATCTCTAAAAATAATCACACTAGTTGTTTGTTTGTTTTTTACCAGCTTTCCTACCTGCCGTGGGTGGGAAACAGACAATGCTAACAAAATGTATTACAAATGTATTCGCTTTGAATACTAGTTTTTCTAGTTTTTTTTTTTTTAATGTTCGGTTAGCCAGCATATAGTACATCATTAGTTTTTGATGTAGTGTTCAACGATTCATTAGTTGCGTATAACACCCAGTGAATACTGGTTTTTTGTTCCTAGATGTTCCTTAGAAAACTAAAGCCTTCCCTGCCTTTTGCTCTGATTCCCATCTGGTGAGTCCATCCAGGAACTACTCTGGAGGTCCTGTGTCCTCCTCTAGTCCAGGCAAGTGCCCCCCACACAGAAGTATCTTAATTCAATGCTGATTTTAAAAAGCCTTCTCAAGCCCCTCGAAGAGGCTGTCACCCCTTCCAGTGAGTGATTTACATCTCAGATGTCAGAGAAGCACAAGGGGGACACCCCCTCCCTTAGCCTCAAAGTTCACAGGAACAAGGACCACTCGAGTCATTCTGTCTTGCTCAAGTGAGAGAACTGGATGCCTAGACACTTTTGATGTGAGCTCACAGTCCCAGAGAAAGAGAACGTGGCACTTGCTAAAGTTCAACTTTACCACAAGCCTATGTCTGCCTACAGGAAGAAAGGAGGAGGAAGGACGAGAGGATGAGGGATCAATGCTATTTAGAAACACTTTTATACTAAGATCGGAAAAGCCTATTTTTATCTGAAGAGCAGAATCTCCCTGTCTTGGAGGCTGACTCCTGGGTGCCCCTCTACCTACTATGTCAAAGGGAGTCCATAGCTTAAGTAGGACACAAACTATTTAGAGCTCCGAAAGAAACAATCAAACTGTACCAGGATTCACCAATACCTACAAGGAGAAATTTGGGAATAATAGGAAAAGGGAATAAGTCTTTGGCAAGGCTGACACTTACAGTGAAGAAAGATTATTCAAAAAGCCTAAGGAAACTATAGGATCCTAACTGGAAAGGTGGAAAACCCCAGTTCTAGAGAAAGCCAGGTTGAGGCTGCTACTTAAAAAAGTTTGTTGCCATAAACAGAGACAATGTAGCCTGAGTCCTCATCCTAGAAGATAGCAGATGCCAGAGAAAGAAGGCTCTCCTCCAGAGAAAGAAGCATTTAACAATCACAGGTCCATAGGGCGCCTGGGTGGCTCAGTTGGTTAAGCGACTGCCTTTGGCTCAGGTCATGATCCTGGAGTCCTGGAATCGAGTCCCGCATTGGGCTCCCTGCTCGGCGGGGAGCCTGCTTCTCCCTCTGACCCTCCCCCCTCTCATGTACTCTCTCATTCTCACTCTCTCAAATAAATCAATCTTCAAAAAAAAAAAAAAAAAAGAACAATTACAGGTCCATAGATCCTAATACCAACCCCTTGGTGCCAGATGTGTCTTCATATTCTGAATATTTTGGATTTTAGAAAAGAAATCTGGTGCATAATCAACAATGTTACATAACATCCCCAGTGGGGTCTGGGGCAACATCCCATTAATTTTTCTTAAGCAAAACATTTGAAGAGTCACACTAAAGGGGGTAAATAAAGGATATATATAAACAGACTCACATCAGTTCAATTTTGCTGCCAGATGGGTTATTGGAAAAAAGAATTCAATTCCATGAGGTTTTGGGGTTTCAGAAATGTGCATAAGGGATTATAGACCTGGATTATATATATATATATAATTGTGTGTGTGTGTGTGTGTGTGTGTGTGTGTGTGTGTGTGTGTGTATCTTTCCCGCCAGAGACTGAAAACTTATTTATCTTCCCCACTACCCGGCTTATGACTGGTGCTCAGCAAGTGTGTTGAGTTGAATTGATTAACTCTCAGGCTGGACGCCTCTTACATTTGCTAGCGACACTGCACCAAAGCTCTGGACACCCAGAGAGACCCACACTGCCAGGGCAGGGGTTCTCTGCTCGGCGTACTCTGAGCCTCTTTCAGTTGAAGGAGTTAAAAACAAAGCAAATTTTTTGCCTAATTTTAACTACCCCAATTTCAAGTGCTGCCATGGTGTGAACTGCCCAGAGATTACAAAGGCCAAGAATTAGACCCTTGCAGCATTATGTCATTTGGAGCTTTGGTAGCAATGTTCCGGAAAACCCTGATAAAATGACAAGGATGTCCCATCTGAGGAAACCGGTCTCCATGGTTATTAATGCTTATCTCTTTGAATGTAGCAGCCTTGAGGCACAGGGAGTAATTTGAGGTGTAGGAAGAAAGGCAGTTCTCATCTCATGCCCTCCGCAGGGCAGATTTCTCAGTGGATGCTTCTCCTCTGAGCCAGATTTGCGCAGGGCCTCACCCACACTGCCCCATCTACCTCTCCCACTCACCACTGCCAGAAAGAAGCCACCAGCAAAGCCCTGCCTCCTCTTTTTCCTCCATGGGAGTCATCGGAGGTCCAGAAATAGATGTGTCAAGTTGTTCTCTAGGTCCCAGTCCTATAGCGTGGGGGACAAGGTCATCCTCAGTAGTACTGGCAGCACAATTAGTCTTAACTTTCACTCGTTGAGGAAGAGTGTGTGACTTTAAACTTTAAAGCAAGGCGAAAACACAGATTTAAGGTTAAATATTTAAAGCAATGAGGACACCAGAAAAGGCAGCTGGGAGTAGGGAGAACATCACACCCAAACACCTGGACCAACTGGGTATTCCTATCTGCTGACACCAAGGGCTGGTCTTTTGATACATAGCAGTTGCCTGATCTAGGAGACTCAATATAAAGAAATTGAAATGTGGAGAACACACACATTTATTCTCTAATGACTATATTACAAATTTTCATTAAGTTACCTTATGGCTGCTTTACATAGTAAAATACCTCACGTCTATTTTTCAGTTTTACTTTCTCGCAGTGTTCCTTATTGTATAGGTAATCCACATACACAGCTAAAAAAAAAATAAATGAATCAAACAGGCAATTAAACAGAAAAATTATAGGGAAAATTACGTCTCCAGTCCCACTCCTGTCCCAAGGGCCCCGAGTTCCTCTTTTTAGAGGAAACTACTGTGATTTCCGATTCTTCCAGATATAGTCTCTACATATATAAGGCTGTATCACTTTTAAAATGTATGCTCTATTAACTATACACACTATTCCACATCTTGCTCCATCTCTTCAAATTCATTTAAATTATTAATATCCCTCAATGCTTTCAGCATGCCACCCTCTTCTGCACCATGTGCAGGACTTCAGCCTTCTTCGGGGGCTCCCAGTGCCTACATCTGAAGACCTCAGTTTGGCATTCAGGGCTGGTCTGCTACTTCCCAATTAACCCCCAGGGATGCTGCTATGGGTTGAATTGTGTCCTCCCAAAAGACCCTGAAATCCTAACTGCCAGAATCTTCACATGTGACCTGATGTAAAAATAGTCTTTGCAAATGTAATTAAAAGGTAAGTTAAGATGAGGTCATACTGGAGTAGAGTGAGCCCTTCATCTGTTAAGCTAAGGTGACTATTATAAGAAAAGAAGAAACACAGAGACAAAGGAGGAATGCCATGCCAGGATGGAGACAGAGATGTGGATGAGGCATCTACAAGCCAAAAACACCAAAGATTGCAGGAAACAAGAGAAGCTAGAAGAGAGGCATGGAACAATGCTCCCCCACAGCCTTCAGAGGCAGCATGGCCCTGCTGCCATCTTGATTTTGAATTTCTGGGCTCCAGAATGGTGAAAGGATAAGTTTCTGCTGTTTTAAGCCATCCAGGTCGTGGTATATTGTCACGGCAGCCCTAGAAAACTAATACAGGGCCAATGAGCTTTTCTTCTTCCCTCGTGTTTCCACCCTGATGGACAACACCTGCCTCCCTATCTTTTTCCCACCTCCTTCTTCCAACCCTGTCAGCCCAGCTAGGCAGCTATTTGTCCAGAATCCTCCTTGAACCTTCAAGCCTATTTTAATCTCTAACCTCCCTTAAACTAGTTATTTGTGCTCTGCATAATTGTCCCCTTGGCTTCTATTGTCTCACACATACACATCTTTCCTCCTCAACTGGCCTGAAGTTCCTTGCATATCAAACTGTGTTTTATTTTTCTCCTGATTCAGGGTGGACATGAAGTATATATTCAATAAGCAATCCTTGATCTGATAGTGTTAAAGGGTTACTAATTCCAAGAAATAATAAGAATCCTCTGACTCTTCATTAGGCATTCCAAAGTAAGTTCAATGTCTCTAATCTAATATGGTGAAAGAAAATCTATTAAAAAGGCACTGATTCTTTACTGTGTTTCAAAAGTAAAATGGATTCCTTTTTGTTTTGTGTGTTGTTTGTATGTGAAATTCAAGTTAGGATCATCACTAGAAAGTTCACTATTACAAACGGTAACTTAAATGCTAAAGTGTAAGGTGACTCATTAGAACCAAATGTAATATACCAGAAATACTTTTACTAGAAAACAATACCTCATTTTTTGATAATCTGTAGGAAAAGGAATCGAAAATAATGATGAAAAGACAACATTAATGGAACTCCAACAGGCAACTGATTTAGAAAGTCTGAGAAAGTGCCCAGCCAACTTCTAGATGTTATTGCAATAAGAGAACTGAGTGGACACTTATCAGTAGACCAGTACTAATGACCAATGCATTCACCTAGATGTGAACTTCCTTCTCACAGAATTATTTTAGGAGTACTACAGATTCTAGAATCAAATAATCTTAGAGTCAGGAAGGACCTTGAAATTCAATATCATATAATCTCTTACCCCATATAGAATCTCCTCCCCTTCCTCCCTGATTTGCCATCAAACCTTTGAATACAGCTGACAACAGGAAGCTACACTGAGGGGCCCTAGAATCTGTTCCAACCCGTGCATCCTAAAGAACACCTAGAGAGAGACCCCTCAACTCTATCTCCTTGCCCCCAGCTTTAAGTGTCAATAGGAAGATTTTACATCAGAAAAGAAAGATGAGGGGTGCCTGGGTGGCTCAGTCGGCTGGGCATCTGCCTTCAGCTCAGGTCATGATCCCGGGGTCCTGGGATGGAGCCCCACGTTGGGCTCCATGCTCAGTGGGAGTCTGCTTCTCTCCCTCCCTCTGCCCCTCCCCTACTTGTGCTCTCTCCCTCTCCTTCAAATAAATAAATAAAGTCTTTAAAAAAAAGAGAGAAAAGAAAGATGAATGGTAATTCTTTACCTAACTGGTATCACCAGTCAGGTTAGGCCTCTCTTTGCAGGAACCCCTAAATCCTCAGAACCACCTCTTGGACAGGTCATCCCAGCATTTCCTACCAAGTATCTCCTGTAAGATCAGATACCCTTGAAAACACGAAGGATTTGCTCACTGCACCCAGCAATGACATATTTCACTGACACATAGGCTTTGGAGTAGAAGGGTAGGTTTTGGAATCCTAGAGCTTAAACTTGAAGGATTTGAGGGTAATTACTATTAGGCCATTGCAAAGGCATCCAGATATCTAAACAGTGAAGTAGTTTCTATCTTTTCATCTTAGAATGAGGACTTAAGTAGGGTAGGTTATAAGAAAAAGCATAACAAGCCCTATATTCATTTCTGATGCTGTGTAACAAATTACCACAAATTTAGCTGCTTAAAACAAACCATATTGATTATCTATTTCCCTAAATCAGAACTCCAGGCACAGCTTACCTGGGTCCTCTGCAAGGCTTCTACCAAGGTCACTCAGAGCTCACTTCTCCTCTGGACTCATAACTGACAGTAAATCTATTTCCAAACTCTTTCAAGTTGTTACCAGAATTCATTTCTTTGTGGCTGTAACACTGAAGTCCCTGGCTTCTTGTTGGTTATTGACTGGAGGCCACTCTTAGCTCCTAAAAGCTGCTTACAGTTCTGCCACTTGGCCCTCTCCAGAGCCTTCTCAGAACATGGCAGACTGCTTTTTCAAAGCCGCCAGCAAGGGGAAAAGAGCAAATCTGCTAGCAAGGAACTTATTTAACCTGATGTAATCAATGATCACAGAGTGACATTCCATCACCTTTACCATATTCTATTTGTCAAAATATTAGTCACAGATCCCACCCATACCCAAGGAGAGGGGTTTTTACAAGAGCTTCAACTCCAGAAGTTGGGGTCCTTGGGGATTGCCTTAAGAGTCTGTCCACCAGAATGCCCAAAATCTGTATTTTTAAAGCACCCCAGTGACTGGATGTTTAATCAGGCTTCAGAACTATTGTTATAAGATACAGTAGAGAAGGCAATACAAGGGGGAGATTATTTTACTATAGTTTTCAACCTTGACTACCCCTTAGAATCAATCGTCTGTGGAGTATTTTAAAATCCTACTGCAGGCTACACCCCAGACTCATCAGATCAGAACGTCTGTAAGTGGCTGTGTTTTTTGAAACACCACAGGTGATTCCAGTACAACCAAAGCTAAGAACCACAGTTTTACTGGCACAGTTGGGAGTCAGAGTCAGTCTTAATGGAAAAAGGTAATCTTTAGAAAAAGTTCTGAAAAGCAAGTAGATGTTTTCTAGGTGAGAAATGGAGTGGCAAGTGATGAGGCAGACATATTTGTAGTAATTTCATGAACCTGGTGGATTGAGAGAAGGAAACAAATGTAGGATGTAGCATTGATAGAACTTGGTGCCAAATGTGAAGCTAACAAAGAAGAAGGAATCTTGGATAACTTCCAGACCTCAGGTTTAGATGAGTATAAACCACTAACTGATTTAGAGCATACAAACCACTAACTGAGAAAGAGAATCAAGAAGAGAAGAAGCTGGTTGGAGGATAGGAGGTGGTGGAGATGAGCTCTGTTCTAAATATGTCAAGTTATTTTATTTACTTATTTATTTGAGAGAGAGAGAGAGCGACAGCACATAGCAGGGGGAGGGGCAGAGGAAGAAGGAGAAGCAGGCTCCCCACTGCGTAGGGAGCCCTACATGGGGCTAGATCCCAGGACCCCAGGATCATGACCTGAGCTGAAGGCAGACGCCTAACCGACTGAGCCACCCAGGCGCCCACCAGTTACACAGATTCTTAAAGGTGTTTTAATTTAACTTGTACCAATGCTCCATTCCTTGCTGAGTCCATTTAATATAGATGGAGAATTACTCACATTTTCCCAATTCATTTACTCCTCTGTTCTCTTCTATTTTCCATAGGACTCAGCCGCCCAGCACAGAGCCATGTGAATTCCATATTTGCCCCTAATTTCCTACCCAAAAAGGTCATTTATTATTTTACTAGTGACACAACCCCTTGGATGACCCTTTCCACCATTAAATGTCAAGTGATTACTTTGCAATGCTAGGTATTGAATCTTAATATATGTTGACTTAATAATTACCAAGGTGTTGAGATTTTGGGGAACCATAAAAATGAAATCCTTTTTTAAAAAAGCCTTTTTAGGGGTGCCTGGGTGGCTCAGTCGGTTGAGCATCTGCCTTTGGCTCAGGTTATGATCCCCAGGTTCTGGGATCGAGTCCCACATTGGGCTCCATGCTCAGTGGGGAGTCTGCTTCTCCCTTTCCCTCTGCCTCTCCCCCCACTGGTGCACTCTCCCTCTCTTCCTCAAATATTTTTTTTAAATTAAAAAAAAGCCTTTTGGGGGACACCTGGGTGTCTTTGTCAATTAAGCATCCAACTCTTGATTTCAGCTCAGGTCTTGACCTCAGGGTCGTGAGTTCAATCAAGTCCCACTGGGCATGGAGCCTACTTAAGGAGAAAAAAAAGCCTTTTTAGCTTCCCACTGAAAGGAAGAAAAACTGAACTCTCTGAAACCCTCAGACTCATTCACCAGTATTAAGTAAACTAGCTCAAAATTACTTAGCTCTAGGATGGAAGAGTTTCACCCTGAGGCTGAAAACACAACTACCTGAAGGCACAATATTTTTCCAAAGTAGGAAATCTGGAGATATTATATGTAATCTTCTGTAATCTTGGTAATATATAAACATTGATGAATGAATATTTCCAAAATTTATAGAAGTTAGAGTTGTACACTATGTTGTGCAGTGGTTAATTATCCAACTGGTCAATGTCAACGTTTCTTTGCTTATTTAAACATTAATCCAAAGTCTGACTAGTGTTAAACTTTAGAAGAATTAATGCATTTGCACAAAAAAAAATTTTGGATGAAAACTTCTTCCCACAATCTTAAAGTGTTATCAATTACTGGCCTTCAGTGATTCAATGAAAACAGTATTATAATCATTGACTATTCTCATAAACATTAGCCATAATAAGTATTTTTAAAAAATGCTACAACTCAGCATTCCTTATTCTAGTCAATTTTTAAGGCATTTCATCCTAAATTATAATCATTTTTCAGACCTTCCTTAAGAAAATTACAAAAAAGAAACCTTCTTTCTAATATTTAAAAAAAAAATAAATAACATGTAGACAAGATGTTTAAGATAGTACCTGAAGGCTTTTGAAGAAAATTGCTGCTATTTTCTACTTATGAAAGTAGAATAATATCAAAATCTCAAACTCATGTTTTAGAGGAATTCCCACATATATTGCTAACTGAAAACTTTTAGGGAAAGTAATATATTGTGGTTAAATAATATTTTCACTTCTTCCTTATTAAGAATGTTATTGAGTAGCCACAAGGTACCCATTTTGCTACAGAAGAAAGTGGTGAGACATTCATAGCAAGATTCATTTGGGAAACAAAATAGATCTTCCCATTAAACTTAGAATACTGTATCCTAAAGTCCCATAAACTAGGTAAATGTGAATCAATGAGACACCAAAATGGAAAATCAATCCTGTAGGACTTTTCATTCGTAAAACACTTTATTTTTTAAAGTATTTTCACACCATTATCACATTTTATCTTAATAGCATCCCTATGATGGGTCATTGTTCAGAAAGAAAAGGTGGAAGTCAGTCCTGCTAATAGGCCAATACATGTTGCAGCTCTATCCTGGTCAAGGTGAAAGCACACAGAAGCATTTCCTGTATGATAAAGATGGTCACTCACTTCAGACCACTAGGGCCTGAGGTCAGAGGGGAACTGCTACACAGAAAAGCCTATTTTACAGTTTGCTCCTACTCACCAGACAGCCAGGTAGCAGACATTCAGGAGACTCTGGTTCACCCTTCAACTAGAAGTGAATGACTAACTTTATGAAAGGAAAGAATATCCCTGTTGTCTAATAGTTCATTTCATTGCTCTTTAAGTCTACTATCCTCTACCTCTGACAATGTACTTCTTCACAACCATCCCCATTCCTCTCTCCCTCATCCCTTACTCTTCTCTCTTCAACTCAAGGCAGAATCTCTCAGAACTTGAGAAAGCCCAGAACCACTTCTATTGTTTTAGGCTCCCAGCATAATAAAATATAAAGACAATCCAAAAACAGGATGTCAAAGTTATTGTTTAAAATTTGTTCTTTTAAGTCTGCTCCAGTGAGGGACATCCCTACCTGAAAGGTGCTCAGGTGGCAAAGGGGGGTTGGACTCCTAGGTGGGACAGTGTGGTTTCTGGATCCCTGGAGTCAGAGGAAGATGAGGGGTGCCTGAGCACAGCAGAGCTCCCAGGCATCGTGGTGGGGAAGCCGGCTGCCTTCAGCGAGCCCAGGAGTGGGCTCTCAGCTCAGGGTTGCTATATACCGTGAACCGCAGCATGGTCAGGCCACCACCCTAACAGGGGCCCAGCAAGCAGGAGAACCACAGCAAGACCCCTCCTTCCTCCCCCAGGAGCAACAGCACAGGTGCACACCACAGGAGTCTGCAGGTTTGGAGACGTGAAACGGGGTCACATGCCTGAGATAGAAATGCTCGGTCACAGGCTGGTTGAGCACGGAGTGCGGCTGGAGACCAGGGAGACAGGAGTGATTGACTGCTTTCCTCTGAAGGTGCACTGAGGAGTGGGGCCCCGAGCTTTCAGGTCTGAGACTGGAGATTGGGAGGCCACCACTTTTTTTTTTTTTTAATGAATGTGGCAGCAAAAATATGTTTTTATTTCCATGAACAATAAAATCTGTATTTGTTTTTATTAAATAAAATAGATCTTTCTTTCCACAAACCTCAAATGGAAATGTGGCCTATTCCTCAGTTAAAAATGCAGAAAGTAAACCATAGTAGGATTAGTGGGAGGCCACCATTTTCATTCTCATCCTCTAAAATCCATGGAAAGCCTTCAGAGAACAAAAGCCACATAGAGCAAACAGGAGCAGATTACTTAGCCTGGCTCCCTGGCAAGGGCGGTGCAATTCTGCTCAGTGCAGAAACACTTGAGAATCAATGTAACAGGCCCCTCCCTTAGAAGATCAGCAAAAACATCTGGCTAAGCCCAAGTTTACCGATCATAGAGAACTGCAAAACTCCAGCACTAGGGGAAAATAGTATATAGAACTCATAGGTTTTTTTCCTATGATTCTTTAGTCTTTCAATTTTAATTTTTTTCTTTCCTTTTTCAACCAATTTCTTATTTTAGCAACTCTTTCCTTTAATCTTTTTTAATTTTCATTTTTACAGTTACATTCTATCCTTTCATTGTATTTAATTTTATTTTTGTATATATATGACTTTTTCTTTCTTTACAATTTTGGGATGCAGTTTCTTCTAACAAACAGACCAAAATACACACAGAATCTAGTGTATGGCTCTGTTCTCTTCACCTGTTTGATCATATTCTCTCTCTTTTATGTCTTTTTTAACTTTCATCTTTACAGTTACATTCTCTCTTTTCAATGTATTTAACTTTATTTTTGTATATATATAAGTTTTTCTTTCTTTATAAATTTGAAATGTAGTTTCTTCTAACAAACTGACCAAAATACACTCAGGGTATAGTGTATTGCTCTGTCCTATTCACCTATCTGTTTATATTCCTTCTTTTTTATTTTTCTTTTTTTTCTGTCTTTAATTTTCTTTTTTAGAGTTACAGTCTATCCTTTCATTGTATTTAATTTTATTTTTGTACATATAAAAGTTTCTCTTTCTTTATAATTTTGGGATCTAGTTTTCTAACAAACAGATCAAACTACACGCAGGATCCAGTGTATTGCTCTGTTCTATTCACCTGACTATATTCTCTATTTTTTCTTTTTTAATTTTTTCTTTTTTTTTGGTTTCGGGTCTCTTCTGACTTGTTTAGTGTATATTTCTCTGGGATCATTGTTTCCATTTTAGTATTTTGTTCACTCATTCATCTATTCTTCTCTGGACAGAATGACAAGACAGAAAAACTCACCTCAAAAAAGAGAACAAGAGGCAGTACTGACTGCCAGGGACCTAATCAGTATGGACATAAGTAAGATGTCGGAACTAGAGTTCAGAATAATGATTTTAAAGATATTAGCTGGGCTTGAAAAAAGCATACAGGACACTAGAGAATCCCTTTCTGGAGAAATAAGAGAACTAAAATCTAATCAAGTCAAAATCTCAAAAAGGCTATGAATGAGATGCAATAAAAAATGGAGGCTCTATACATTCAATGCAATCCCTATCAAAATACCATCGACATTTTTCACAGAGCTGGAACAAATATTCCTAAAATTTGTATGGAACCAGAAAAGACCCTGAATAGCCAGAAGAATGCTGAAAAAGAAAACCAAAGCTGGTGGCATCACAATTCCAGACTTCAAGCTCTATTACAAAGCTGTCATCATCAAGATAGTATGGTACTGGCACAAAAACAGACATATGGATAGATGGAACAGAATAGAGAACCTGGAAATGGACCCTCAACTCTATGGTCAACTAATCTTCAACAAAGCAGGAAAGAACATCCAATGGAAAAAAGTCTCTTCAACAAATAGTGCTGGGAAAATTGGACAGCCACATGCAGAAGGATGAAACGGGACCATTTTCTTACACCACACACAAAAATAGACTCAAAATGGATAACAGAACTAAATGTGAGACAGGAATCCATCAAAATCCTAGAGGAGCATACAGGCAGCAACCTCTTTGACCTCAGCTGCAGCAACATCTTCCTAGACACATTGCCGAAGGCAAAGGAAACAAAGGCAAAAATGAACTATTGGGACTTCATCAAGATAAAAAGCTTTTGCACAGCAAAGGAAACAGTCAACAAAACCTAAAGACAACTGACAGAATGGGAGAAGGTATTTGCAAATGTCTTATCAGATAAAGGACTAGTATCTAAGATCTATAAAGAACTAATCACACTCAACACCCAATCAACAAATAATCCAATCAATGGGCAGAAGACATGAACAGACATTTCTGCAAAGAAGACATACACATGAAAAAATGCTCAACATCCTTCATCATCAGGGAAATACAAATCAAGACCACAATGAGATACCACCTCACACCAGTCAGAATGGCTATAATTAACAAGTCAGGAAACAACAAATGTTGGCAAGGTTGTGGAGAAAGAGGAACCCTCTTACACTGTTGGTGGGAATGGAAGCTGGTGCAGCCACTCTGGAAAACAGTATGGAGGTTCCTCAAAAAATTGAAAATAGAGCTACCCAACACTCAGCAATTGCACTACTGGGTATTTACCCAAAGATACAAATGTAGTGATCCAAAGGGACACATGCACCCCAATGTTTATAGCAGCAATGTCCACAATAGCCAAACTATGGAAAGAGCCCAGATGTCCAGTGACAGATGAATGGATAAAGATGTGGTACACACACACACACACACACACACACACACACACACACACACACACACACTAGACTACTACTTAGCCAAAAAAAAAATGAAATCTTGCCATTTGCAATGACATGGATGGAACTAGAGGGTATTATGCTAAGCAAAATAAGTCAATCAGAGAAAGACAATTATCATATGATATCACTGATATGTAGAATTTAAGAAACAAAACAGAAGATCGTAGGGGAAGAGAAGAAAAAATAAGATGAAACCAGAGAGGGAGACAAACCATAAGAGTCTTAACTATAGAAAATAAACTGAGGGTTGCTGGAAGGGAGGGAGGTCGGGGGGAATGGGATACTGGGTGATGGGCATTAAGGAGGGCATGCGATGCAATAAGCACTGGGTCTTAATTATATAAGATGGATGAATCACTGACCTCTACTTCTGAAACTAATATATTATATGTTAAATAATTGAATTTAATAAAATTAATTCTTTTGTGAAAATAAGCTGACGAAAAGATGCTCAACATCGTATGTCATTAGGGAATTGCAAATTAAAACAATAAGGTACCATTACATACCTGTGAGACTGGCCAAAATCCCAACACTGATAACACCAAATGCTGGTGAGGATGTGGAGCAAGAGGAACTCCCACACACTGCTAGTGGGAATGCAAAATGGTCCGGCCACTTTGGAAGGCAGTTCAGCAGTTTCTCACAAAATTAAACATAATTTTACCAGCAATTATGTCCCTTAATTTTACCCAAACGAGTTGAAAACTTAGTCACACAAAAACCTGCATATAAATGTTTACAGCAGCTTTATTCATAATTGCCAACAGTTGGAAGTAACCAAAATGTCCTTCATTAGGTGAATAGATAATTAAACTGTGATACATCCAGATAATGGATTATTCAGTGATAAAAGAAATGAGCTATCAAGCCATAAAAAGACATGGAAGATCCTTTTTTTTTTTTAAGATTTATTTATTTGACAGAGAGAGACACAGCGAGAAAGGGAACACAAGCAGGGAAGTGGGAGAGGGAGAAGCAGGTTTCCTGCAGAGCAGGGAGCACAATGCGGGACTCGATTCTGGGACCCTGGGATCATGACCTGAGCCGAAGGCATACACTTAACTGACTGAGCCACCCAGGAGCCCCTGACATGGAGGATCCTTAAGTGCATATTACTAAGTGAAAGAAGCTACATCTGAAAAGGCTACATACTGTATGATTCCCACTATATGACATTCTGGAAAAGGCAAAACTATGAACATAGCAAAATGATCAGTGGTTGCCAAGAGTTAGTGTAGAGGGATGAAGAGTTAGAGCACAGAGGATTTTTTTTTTTTTAAGTAGGCTCCATGCCCAGTCTTATAGCTTCTGAAGGGCAGAAATGATGTCTCATTTGTCTCAGAATCCCAGCACCCAGTATAGTACTTGGAACAAGGATTTCAATAAAGATTTATTGACCCTAACTCAACTGAGACCTGAAGTTCCCTTTAAAAGCCCATGCAATAAGCCAAGGGTAAAATTCCCATAATTCAGGTATTCAGGTTTCTAAACACCCTGACTCTCCAAGCTCCTCTAATCCAGAATCACTCATCTTTAGCATCCTGGGATCACAAGGTTCAATAAGAGTTCCCTCCCTCACTTTTTAGAACTCCTTTCAAATAAATTAGTTCCCTTAATTTAACAAGGTAATAATAGTGATAATAATGCAAATAACAAACATCTGTGAAGTACTTTACATTTTTTACAAAGTGTTTTAATACTCAAAATTCCCATGTAATACTAACAAAACCCCTGAAAGCGAAATGAGTATTTTCACTGTCCCTGTTTTACAGAGATATTGCCTAACTGGTCTAAAAATTACACTTAAGGACACCTAGGTGGCTCAGTCTGTTGAGTGTCTGACTGTTGATTTTGCCTCAGGTCATGATCTCAGGGTGGTGGGACTAGGCCCTATGTCAGGCTCCATGCTCAGTGGGAAGTGTGCTTGAGATTCTCTCTCCCTCTACTTATGCCTCACCACTCTCACTCTCTCTCAAATAAATAAATCTTTAAAAAAAATAATAAAAATTACACTTAAAAAGAGGTTCCCCCTGAATTTGCCAAGGTCCTCTGGCTTCAAAGCTCATTTCTCTCTGCCACACTAGCTGGGGTGGCCCACAGAGATTTTGCTTCTATCACTTTATACCTCCAGGCTTATGTGTGATTAGCGTTTTCCTAGTTGCCATTTATCATCCTGGCATCTGTTGCTTAGTCATCTCAAGGAATTCAATTCAAATCCAGTGAATGAGATGATTTCTTAAGCTTTTTGGGGGAAATTTTTCAAAGGCTCACACCTTGACACACTGGGGAAAGAGGATTTTTAGGTATTTGGGGATCAGGATTCCAACCTGGCCAGTTCACATGACCTCTGATTCCCCGCTTACATTTGGAGAATGCAAATGTGGGTGGGCCCCAGGGTAAATCCCTGGAGCTGTTGGGTTGGTGACAGGTTCTGCTTCACCAGGTTCTGATGACACTGCATCTGACCAAGGAACCTAAAATCCTGGGACTACAGCACTAAGGATAACAAAAGGGACAGCTGTTGCCCCTATTTCCCCAACTTTTAAAAATTCTCTCTCTCTCTCAACTCTGAGCAGAGAACTCAATTTCTAGGCTGTGACCTGAACCGCCTTTTTTTTTTCCTTAAAAAAAAAAAAAAACAGGGCGCCTGGGTGGCTCAGTTGGTTAAGCGACTGCCTTCGGCTCGGGTCATGATCCTGGAGTCCCAGGATCGAGTCCCACATCGGGCTCCCTGCTCGGCGGGGAGTCTGCTTCTCCCTCTGACCCTCTTCCCTCTCATGCTTTCTATCTCTCATTCTCTCTCTCTCAAATAAATAAAATCTTAAAAAAAAAAAAACTTTTCTTAAAGGTTTTAACAATCCTTCAATAATGCAAGTGGACAGAAAATTGGGATTCTATTCTTTGATTTTAAAATATTTTATTCAAAAATGAACTTTCCAAATTTTGAATTATGGACTCCTTTCTAAAATGTAGCTCTCAGGGTGACTCTGTCCTAAGGATATTAACTCAAAAACAAGACATGCTGGATGGATGGCCAGGAAACTGGAGATGTAAGGCAAAACTGACAGGGCTGGGACAACAGGCCTGGTGGCAAAGTTGGCCCCAGGGCAAGGTCAAGTTGGAGTGCGCAAAGAATGTAGTCAGCCTGGAGATTCTCATCTGACAGTCAAGTCAAATCACTGGGTGGGCCCATGGGTTAGAAAATAATGCCAAAGCAGACAGTACTGTGTCATCATCCTGGAAAAGACATGATGTAATCGAGAACTTTTCCACAGAGTCAGAGAAACATAGTTTGAAATCCTGTTGCTTCTTTTTAGCAGCATAATGAAGGCTCCTCTTTAACCTGTTTCTTTCCTGTGAAGGGTATTCATACCCATGACTTATTTATGACTGTTGATTAAAGAAAATATTCACAAAACACCTTGCACAATACCTCAACAAAACAGGAATGAAATTAATGCAAGCAATTGACATAATTATTAAGACCTGTCCTTTTAGCACAGGATGACTGACAGTAGCTGGGAAGGTGAAGAACAAAAAAGGAGATTGGCCAAAACTAGCAGGATGGTATCGGAATTGGCATTTGGGAATTTTGAAAGCATTCATTCCATAACTACACCAGTCTCTGTATATTACCCCAAAGCTTAGAGTTTTTTTCTTAAACACACACACAAAAAAACAAGTCAAACACTAAATCAGTTATTAACATTAACATCTCCCATGCAGTCTCTTGAAGATAAATTCTAGTTCAAATTCTAATTCTTGAAGGTAAATTCTAAGAAAAGAGATGTATACATAAATGCAAGATGCCACCACCTACTATAAATAATTTCTGACAAAAAGAGAAGTCTAAAGTAAAACTGACCATGATCTTTTTACCACAAATTGCTTCCAAGGACACATAATATAATAAAAAGATAAGAAAGACTGCCTAAGGGAGAGAATGCAGGTTCTGAATTGTTTCTCTTCAAAGTTTTGATATGAGAGGAGAGAGGAAAAGATGGCGGAGGAGTAGGGGACGTTATTCCAACTGGTCCCCGGAACTAGCTGGATATCTACCAGACCACTCTGAACACCCACGAAATCAGCCTGAGATGTAAGAAGATCTGGATCTCTACAAACAATATCACAGACAGTTGGTTTCAAGGTATGAAGCAGGGAGCCGTGATTCTGCGGGCAGATATCAAAGGTTCAACAGCAGCCAGAGGGAGCCTGGCCATGTGGATGCTACACTGCCAGTGAGCGATAGCCTCGCGCGCTGGGGACGGGGCACAGACTCGCAGACCCGTAGCAGCAGGGAAAAGGCTTTAGATGGAAACCTGAGCGGCAGGGTCGTATGTGCGAACTGGGGGCAGCTGGCGGTTTTAGAAGCACAAAAGTCAGAGACTTGCCCCGACCTAGAGGCAGGACTGAGGGTGCTGCGGAGGGGAGCACAACCCAGGACGCTGCAGTTTATAGCAGCACGGACAGAGATGGAGATAGTGTGGCCTGGAGAGCTCACTGAAGAACTGACTGCGATCTCTGCTCTGAGGCAGAGGGTGGGAAATGGTCTCTTCTGCTCTGACTCTAACGGAAAGCCACCAGGGAACAAAAGGCCCAAAAATTGGTTCCCACTGAGCCCATCCCCCAACACGGGGGGGCAGGGCAACTCTGCCCAAACAGGGTTGCCTGAGTAACAGTGCAACAGGCCCCTCCCCCAGAAGACAGGCTGGGAAAACAAGAGGCCATCAACCCTAAGGTCCCTAGAAAACGGGTGCATCTTGCTTGGGTTCTAGTCAACAATTTGGACTCTGTACATTCCCTCAACCACCCCTCAACAGAATGACTAGGAGGAGGAAGCCCCCAAATAGGAAAATACTCAGAGACTGTGACTTCTGCCACAGATTTACAAATGGATTCAGATATAACCAAGATGTTGGAGATGGAATTCAGACTAGCAATTGTGAGGACAATAGCTAGAACGAGGAAATCGATTAAGGGCAACATAGAGTCTCTAAGGGCAGACATGAAAGCTGAACTGGCAGAGCTTAAAAATGCTATCAATGAGATCCAATCTAATCTAGATACTCTAATAGCTAGGGTAAGCGAGGCAGAAAAATGAATTAGTGATCTAGAAGACCAATTAATAGACAAGAATGAAAAAGAGGAGGCCAGGGAAAAACAACTCAAAATCCATGAAAATAGAATCAGAGAAATGAGTGACACCATCAAACATTCCAATGTCAGAATTATCAGGATCCCTGAGGGGGTGGAGAGACAGGACTAGGAGATATATTTGAGCAAATCATAGCTGAGAACTTCCCTAATCTGGGGAATGAAACAAACATTCATGTCCCAGAGGCAGAGAGGACCCCTCCCAAGATCAAGGAAAACGGGCCAATACCCTGGCATTTAATAGTAAAAGTCGCAAATCTTAGAACCAAGGAAACCATCTTAAGGGTAGTTAGGGGGAAGGGATTCCTTATATACAGAGGGAGGAACATCAGAATAACGTCAGACCTATCCACAGAGACCTGGCAAGCCAGAAAGGCCTGGCAAGACATATTCAGTGTACTAAACGAGAAAAACACGCAGCCAAGAATACTTTATCTGGCAAGGCTGTCATTTAGAATGGATGGAGAGATGCAGAGCTTCCAACACCCACAGAAACTGAAAGAATATGTGATCACTAAACCGGCCCAGGAAGAAATATTAAGGGGGGGTTCTATAAAAGGAGAAAGACCTGAAGAGTGATATAGAACAGAAATTTACAGAGACAATCTATAAAAACAAGGTCTTCACAGGCAACATGATGACAATAAACTCATATCTTTCAATAATCACTCTCAACGTGAAGGGCGTAAATGCTCCCATAAAACGGTGCAGAGTTGCAGATTGGATAAAAAGACAGGACCCATCCATATGCTGTCTACAAGAGACTCATTTTTGAACCTAAAGATATATCCAGACTGAAAGTGAAGGGACAGAGTTCCATCTTCCATGTCAACGGACCTCAAAAGAAAGCTAGGGTAGCAATTCTTATATCAGACAAATTAGATTTTAAGCTAAAGACTGTAGTTAGAGACACAGAGGGCACTAGATCATTCTTAAAAGGTCTATCCAACAAGAAGATCTAACAATTGTAAATATCTATGCCCCCAACATGGGAGCAGCCATCTACATAAGCCAACTGTTAACCAAAATAAAGTCATACTGATAACAATACGTTAATTGTAGGAGACCTCAATACTCCACTCTCAGCAATAGACAGATCATCTAAGCAGAAAATCAACAGAGAAACAAGAGCTTTGAATGACACTGAACCAGATGGACCTCATAGATACATACAGAACATTCCACCCTAAAACAAAAGAATACTCATTCTTCTCGAGCGCACATGGAACTTTCTCCAGAAGAGACCACATACTGGGTCACAATCAGGTCTCAATCTCATACCAAAAAATTGAGATTATTCCCTGCATGTTCTCAGACCATAATGCTTTAAAACTGGAACTCAATCACAAGAAAAAATTTGGAAGAAATTCAAACACTTGGAAGCTAAAGATCATTCTGCTCAAGAATGTTTGGGTCAACCAGGAAATCAAAGAAGAACTTAAACAATTCATGGACCCAGTGAGAACAAAAACACGTCAGTCCAAAACCTATGGGATATTGCAAAGGCAGTCCTAAGGGGGAAATACATAGCCATCCAATCCGCACTCAAAAAAAAAATAGAAAAATCCCGAATTCACCAACTAACTCTACACCTTAAAGAACTAGAGAAAAAGCAACAAACGATTCCTAAGCCACGCATTAGAGGAGAAATAATTAAGACTAGAGAAGAGATTGATGAATTAGGAACAAGAAACACAGTAGATCAGATCAATGAAACTAGAAGCTGGTTCTTTGAAAGAACTAATAAGATCGATAAACCACTGGCCAGACTTATCCAAAAGAAAAGAGAAAGGATCCAAATTAATAAAATTATGAATGAAAGGAGAGAGATCACGACTAACACCAAGGAAATAGAAACAATTATTAGAAATTATTATCAACTATATGCCAATAAATTAAGCAACCTGGAAGAAATGGATGCCTTCCTGGAAACCTATAAACTGCCAAGACTGAAACAGGAAGAAATTGACAACCTGAATAGGCCAATAACCAGTAATGAGGTTGAAGCAGTGATCAAAAACCTCCCAAAAAAACAAGAGTCCAGGGCCTGATGGAGTCCCTGGAGAATTCTACCAAACATTCAAAGAAGAAATAATACCTATCCTCCTGAAGCTGTTTCAAAAAATAGAAACAGAAGGAAAGCTTCCAGATGCATTCTATGAGGCCAGCATTACCTTAATCCCCAAACCAGGCAAAGACCCCATGAAAAAGGAGAATTTCAGACTGATATCCCTGATGAATATGGATTCCAAAATCCTCAACAAAATCCTAGCTAATAGGATCCAACAATACATTAAAAGGATCATCCACCATGACCAAGTGGGATTTATCCCTGGGATGCAAGGGTGGTTCAACATTGGCAAATCAATCAGTGTGATAGAACACATTAATAAGTGGAGAGAGACGAACCTTACAGTCCTCTCAATTGATGCAGAAAAAACATTTGACAAAATACAGCATTCTTTCCTGATTAAAACTCTTCAGAGTATAGGGATAGAGGGAACATACCTCAAGTTCATAAAATCCATCTACAAAAAACCCACAGTGAATATCATCCTCAATGGGGAAAAGCTGAAAGCCTTTCCCTTAAGATCAGGAACACGTCAAGGATGCCCACTCTCGCCACTATTGTTCAACATAGTACTAGAAGTCCTAGCAACAGCAATCAGACAACAAAAGGAAATAAAAGGTATTCAAATTATCCAAGAAGTCAAACTCTCTCTTTTTGCAGATGACATGATACTTTATGTGGATAGCCCAAAAGACTCCACCACCAAATCACTAGAACTCATACAGCAATTCAGGAATGTGGCAGGATACAAAATCAATGCACAGAAATCAGTTGCTTTCTTATACACCAACAATGCAACTGTAAAAAGAAAAATTAGATAATCGATTCCATTTACAATAGCGCCAAAAACCATAAGATACCTCAGAATAAACCTAACCAAAGAGGTAAAAGATCTATACTCTAGGAACTACAGAACACTCATGAAAGAAACTGAAGAAGACACAAAAAGATGCAAAAACATTCCATGCTCATGGAACAGAAGAATAAACATTATTAAAATGTCTATGCTGTCCAGAGCAATCTCTACCTTCAATGCCATCCCGATCAAAATTCTAATGGCATTTTTTCAAAGTGGTGGAACAAACAATCCTAAAATTGGTATGGAATCAGAAAAGACCCAAATCGCAAAGGAAATTTTGAAAAAGAAAAACAAAGCTGGGGGCATCACGTTGCCCGATTTCAAGCTATATTACAAAGCAGTGATCACCGAAGCAGTATGGTACTGGCACAAAAACAGATATATAGACCAATGGAACAGAATAGAGAATCCAGATATGGACCCTCAACCCTATGGTCAAATAATCTTTGATGAAGCTGGAAAAAATATGCAATGGAAAAAAAGACAATCTCTTCAATAAATCGTGCTGGGAAAATTGGACAGCCACATGCAGAAGAATGAAACTCAACCATTCTCTAACACGATACACAAAGATAAACTCAAAATGGATGAAAGAATTCAATGTGAGACAGGAATCCATCAAAATCCTAGAGAAGAACAAAGGCAGTCACCTCTTTGACATTGGCCACAGCAACTTCTTTCAAGATACATCTCCAAAAGCTAGTGAAACAAAAGCAAAAAATGAACTTTTGGGACTTCATCAAGATAAAAGGCTTCTGCACAGCAAAGGAAACAGTCAACAAAACAAAGAGGCAACCCACAGAATGGGAGAAGATAGTTGCAAATGACATTACAGACAAAGCGCTGCTTTCCAAGATCTGTAAAGAAGTTCTCAAACTCAACACCCAAAAAACAAATAATCAAGTCAAAAAATGGGCAGAAGTCATGAACAGACACTTCTCTGAAGAAGACATACAAATGGCTAACAGACACATGAAAAAATGTTCATCATCATTAGCCATCAGGGAAATTCAAATCAAAACCACATTGAGATATCACCTTACACCAGTTAGAATGGCAAAAATGGACAGGGAAAGAAACAACAAATGTTGAAGAAGTTGTGGAGAAAGGGGAACCCTCTTACACTGTTGGTTGGAATGCAAGTTGGTATAACCACTTTGGAAAACAGTGTGGAGGTGCCTGAAAAAATTAAAAATAGAGCTACCCTATGACCCAGCAATTGCGCTCCTGGGTATTTATCCCAAAGACACAGATGTAGTGAAAAGAAGGGCCATTTACACCCCAGTGTTCATAGCAGCTATGTCCACAATAGCCAAACTGTGGAAAGAGCCGAGATGTCTTTCAACAGATGAATGGATAAAGATGATGTGGTCCATATATACAATGGAATATTACTCAGCCATCAGAAAGGATGAATACCCAACTTTTACATCAACATGGATGGGACTGGAGGAGATTATGCTAAGTGAAATAAGTCAAGCGGAGAAAGTCAATTATCATATGGTTTCACTTATTTGTGGAACACAAGGAATAGCCTGGAAGACATTAGGAGAAGGAAGGGAAAAATGAAGGAGGGGAAATTGGAGGGAGAGATGAATCATGAGAGACTATGGACTCTGAGAAACAAACAGGGTTTTAGAGGGGAGGGGGGAGGCAGGAGGGGTTAGCCAGGTGATGGGTATTAAGGAGGGCACATACTGTATGGAACACCGGGTGTTCTGAACAGGTCGCCATTCCAAATAATAAACCTTCAACACAAGCAACTTGTGACTTCAAATATGTGTATTCATGACTGAAACATGTTTCTTCAGTAAAGACAGGCTGGGAATCCAGGGAAGATAAAATTCAAATACGTTTATTTTGCAACTCTGCTCAAAGAAGCTGAAATAGATATCAAAAAAGTTTTTTTCCTTGCTTCAACCAAGGATAATCAAACACTGAGGATATTAACAACATCTGTAAAAATGGCAAAAGCAGCCAACCAATAAGCAAGCCCAAAGACACAGAAGGAAAGATCTGAATCTAAGAACTCAGAGGAAATTTGGTTTTTTAAAGTTTTTTTTTGTTCATTTTTGTAAAATTAATATTTAAAATGTACTGATGGCCTAGAACTGTAGTTATCATTTATGGAAACATAAACTATATTTACTTATACACTTTTCTCATTTGACTTCTTATATTTACTCTCAAGTGAGGGTGGTGGACAGCTGGAGAGCAAACAGTGCAACATGCCAAGAAAACAGCTTTAAAGGGAAGCTGATAGACAGTTATTATCTTGGTAATGGCGGGCAAAAGAACTCCTCACAATGGTAGCTTTCACTGCTCTCCAGGATAAAGTGGTAAACATTTTTAAGTACTCCCAAACAAAATCCAGAAAATGGAGAGAAGAGCTTTATTTGGGGGAAAGGAGGCAGAAAACTTCAGTTGCCACCAAGCTGAGGATAAAATAGACTTGTCTAGTGAAGATGTTAAAATTGCATGATGTGAATGTTTGAGGTAAATCTACTCTTCTTTGTTCACTATAAAATCCTCAGTGAGATCTTCTGTCTACCAGGTTTTTGGGTAAGTGTATTCTTCAAGAGATGAACAAGAGGTGCTAGATCTGCATGCAGGCAGTCACAGGTAGAACACAGGAAGGGTGGTTGTGGCTTCTGGAGTCAGAGGATAAGAGCACAGCTGATGTTGGCATCACAGAACAGTAGACAATCCAAGGGCCAATCAGTAGGCCTCCACCCAGCACCTGATCCATGCGTAGCAGGGACCTTGCCAATCAATGTGGGGAAACAAAGGAAAGAAAGTCATGGAAGGATAGGAAAGAAAACCTTGAGCAAAGAAAAAACCCACTCACTAAGTACCACTGGTTAGGGATAACAAACCAAAGAATGAAACCTGACTTTTCCAAATACTCTTAGCTCAAGAAACAGCCTATTCACTAGAATAGCACAGGAATCTAGGAATATGGTCATGGAATTTTTCCTACAAATGCACTGAAATGGAAACACTTCATCTTTTTTTCAGTCATGTATGTTTAAATCTGGCAGTCTTTTCCAAACCCCATCGTGACTTCTCGGTCTTTTTCACTTCATCTTTGTATCTCAGAATACCAGGAAAAAAAAAAAATGTAGTCTTCTGTGATATGGGTGTTTATGGCTCATAATATTGCAGCTTTCCATTAAAGGGACACCAAGTCCAGGAATAAAAGAGAGCCATCTCTCAAAATAAGGACTTACAGTACTGAGGGCCTCCCATAGAGTCAACTTTGAGCCAGAGGTTGTGGAGGATTTAGAAAATGTAAGTTCTCCTCTCTTAAAAAATTGATAGCCTAGTCATTTTAGTGTAAAAATTGGTATTGTAAAAGAATAACTGCAATGGGCAGTGAAATTTACTTGTTCCTGCCAGGTAACATCTAAAGCAAAATTTAAAAACTCACAAACAACAATATCTGTGTAAAAACAAGAATATTAAGTCAATACAAGGTACAAAAATGACCAAAGAGAAGCTAAGATTACAGTCATGAACGAAAATATAACACTGTGTTCAAAAAAAAAAAAAAAGGAGTTAAGATGGCAGAGTAGTAAGGGGACCCTGAGTTTGCCTCATTCCTAGAACACAGCTAGATCAACATCAAATCATTTTGAACAACTAGGAAACCGATCCGAGGATTGAGAAAACAATCTGCACAAGTGGAAGGAGAGAACTTGGCAGATGTGAGGCTTATCTTAGCAAACAAATCAAAGCACACCTAAAGTTCCAAACACTCCCCACTGCAAGCAAGGAGGAACTCTGTAGAAGACTGGCCTGTGGGAAAGAGCAGCCAAAACACAACAGCAGAGTGTACACATCATATACCAGAAACACCAGACCCTGGACAACGTATGACCCCTTCTTAATATAGTATTACTCTCAGGAGCAAGAAACATAACAAGCTTTCATAATATGCAAAACAGAAACCTAGACATAATGACAAGACAGAGGAGTTCTCCCTAAAAGAAAGATCAAGAAAAAATCATAGCCAGGGATTTGCTCAAAACAGAGATAAGCAATATATCTGAACAAGAATTTAGAACAACAATCATAAGAATACTAGCTGGGCTTGAAAGAAGCATAGAAGACACCAGAGAAACCCTGGCTGCAGAGATAAAAGACCTAAAACCTAATCGGGCTGAAATGAAAAATGTTATAACTGAGATGTAAAAGCAACTGGATATAATCACAATGAGGATGGAAGAAGCAGAAGATCAAATAGGTGATATAGAAGATAAAATTATGGCGAGGGGGGTATTAAGCTGAAAAGAAGAGGGAAAGAAAACTATTAGATCACAAATATAGACTTAGGGAACTCAGCGATTCCACAAAGCGCAATGATATCTGTATCATAGGAGTCCCAGAAGAAGAGTGGGAAAAGGAGCAGAAGGCTTATTTGAACAAATTATAGCTGAGAACGTCCCTAATCCGGGGAAGGAAACAGAGGCACAAAGAGCTCCCCTCAAAATCAATAAAAACAGATCAATACCAAGACATATCATAGTGAAACTTGCAAAACACAAAGATAAAAAGAGAATTCTGAAAGCTGCTAGGGACAAAATGTCCTTTACCTATATGGGTAGAGACATAAGGTTAGCAGCAGACCTGCATAGAAACGTAGCAGGCCAGAAAGAAGTGCCATCATATATTCAATGTGCTAAATGGGAAAAATATGCAGCCAAGGCTTTCATTCAGAATAGAAGGAGAGATAAGGAGTTTCCAAGACAAACAAAAATTAAGGAGTTTGTGAAAACTAACCCAGCTCTGCAAGAAATACTAAAGGGGATCCTTTGAGCAGGAACAACAGACCAAAAACAACAAAGGATAGAAAGTAACAAAGACAATCTACAGGAACAAGGACTTTACAGGTAATACAGTAGCACTAAATTCATACCTATCAATAATTACTCTGATGTAAAGGGACTTAATGCTCCAAGAAAAAGACATAGGGTATCAGAATGGATTAAAAAACAAGACCCATCAATATGTTGCTTACAAGAGATTCATTTTAGACCCAAAGACACCTCCAGCTTGAAAGTGAGGGGGAAGAGAACCATTTATCACACTAATAGACATCAAAGGAAAGCTGGAGTAGCCATCCTTGTATCAGACAAAATAAATTTTGTGTTTTTTTATGACTGTCTTCTTTTAAGATTTTATTTTATTACTTGAGAGAGAGATTGCAAGAGGAGGAGCAGAGGGAGAGGGACAAGCAGACTCTGTGTTGATGTGGGGCTCAATCCCATGACCCTGAGATCATACCCGAGATGAGATCATACCCAAGATGAAATCAAGAGTGGGTGCTTAACTGACTGAGCCACCCAGACAACCCAGACAAACTAGATTTTAAACCAAAGACTATAATAATAGATAAAGAAGGGCACTATATCATAATAAAGGGGTCTATCCAACAAGATCTAATAACTATAAATATTTATGCCCCTAACTTGGGAGCACTCAAATACATAAATCAATTAACAACAAACTTAAAGAAACTCACTGATAATAATATAATAGTAGTAGGGGACCTTAACACCCCACTTACATCAATGGACAGATCATCTAAGCAGCAGATCAACAAGGAAACAATGGCTTTGAATGACACACTGGACCAGAGGGACTTAACAGACATATTCAGAGCACTTCATCCTAAAGCAGGAAAATACACATTCTTTTCGAGTGCACATTGAACATTCTCTAGAATAGATCACATACTAGGTCACAAATCAGCCCTCAACAAGTAAAAAAAAGATCCAGATCATACTATACATATTTTCAGACCACAGTGCTTTGAAACTTGAAGTCAGCCACAAGAAAAAATTTGGAAAGACCACAAATACATGAAGGCTAAAGAACATCCTACCAAAGATGAATGGGTTAACCAGGAAATTAAAGAAGAAATTAAAAAAAAAAAAAACCCACCATGGAAGCAAATCAAAATGAAAACATGACAGTCCAAAACATTTGGGAGCAAAGATGGTCCTAAGAGGGAAGTACGTAACAATATGGGCCTTCCTCAAGAAGCAAGAAAAGTCTCAAATACACAACCTAACCTTACACCTAAAGGAGCTGGAAAAAGAACAGCAAATAAAGCCTAAAACCAGCAGAAGAAGGGAAATAATTAAGATTAGAGCAGAAATCAATGATATAGAAATGAAAAAAAAGAGAAAAAAAACAATAGAACAGATCAATAAAACTAGAATCTCGTTCTTTGGAATAATTAACAAAATTGATAAACCCCTGGCCAGACTTATCAAAAAGAAAAGAGAAAGGACCCAAATAAATAAAATCACCAGTGAAAGGGGCTATCACAACCAACACTGAAGAAATACAATTATAAGAAAATATTATGAGCAATTATATGCCAAAAAATTGGGCAATCTGGAAGAAATGGATAAATTTCTAGAAACATATATAACTATCAAAACTGAAACATGAAGAAATTGAAAATTTGAACAGACCCATAACCAGCAAAAAAAATTCAATCAGTAATCAAAAATCTCCCAAAAAAGGGCACCTGGGTGGCTCAGTCAGTTGACCGTCAGACTCTTGATTTTGGCTTATGTCGTGATCTTAGGGTTGTGAGATCAAGCCCTACGTCAGGCTCTGCACTCAGCAGGGAGTCTGCTTGAGATTCTCTCTCTCCCTCTGCCCCTATACCCCACCCCACACTCACTCTGTCCAAAATAAGTAAGTAAATCTTTAGAAAAAAAAAATCTCCCAACAAACCACAGGCCAGGGCCGGAGGCCTCTCAGGGGAATTTCACCAAACACTTAAAGAAGAATTAATACCTATTCTTCTGAAGCTGTTCCAAAAATAGGAATGGAAGGAAAACTTCCAATCTCCTTCTATGAGACCAGCATTACCATGATCCCAAAACCAGACAAAGACCCCACTAAAAAGGAGAATTACTACCACTACCCCTGATGAACATGGATGCAAAAATTCTCACCAAGATACTAGTTAATAGGATTAAAAGGATTATTCACCATGATCAAGTGGGATTTATTCCTGGGCTGCAGGGGTGGTTCAATATCTGCAAATCAATCAACATGATATACCATATTAATAAAAGAAAGGTTAAAAGCCATATGATCCTCTCAATAGATGAGGAAAAAGCATTTTACAAAATACAGCATCCTTTCTTAATAAAAACTCTCTGAAGTGTAGGGATAGAGGGAACATACCACAATATCATAAAAGCTGTACACAAAAGATCCACAGTGAATATCATCCTCAATGGGAAAAAACTGAGAACTTTTCCCCTACAGTCAGGAACACGACAGGGATGTCTGCTCTCAAGTCTGAACCTCAGCAATCAGATAACAAAAAGGAATAAAAGGTATCCAAATTGACAAGAAAGAAGTCAAACTTTCACTCTTTGCAGATGACATGATACTCTATATAGAAAACCTATGAGACTCCACAAAAAATTGCTAAGACTGATAATGAATTCAGCAAAGTCACAGGATATAAAATCAACGTACAGAAATCTGCTGCACTTCTATACATCAATAATGAAGTGGCAGAGAAATCAAGGAATTGATCCCACTTACAAGTGCACCAAAAATCACAAGATACCTAGGAATAAATCTAACCCAAGAGGTAAAAGATCTGTACTCTAAAAACTACAGAACACTTATGAAAGAAACTGAGGAAGACACAAAGAAATGGAAAAACATTCCATGCTCTTGGACAGGAAAAACAAATATTGTTAAAATGTCAGTACTAACCAAAGCAATCTACACATTGAATGCAATCCCTATCAAAATACCACCAACATCTTTCATAGAGCTAACAAACAATTCTAAAACTTGTATGGAACCAGAAAAGACTGAATAGCCAAAGGAATGTTGAAAAAGAAAAGCAAAGTGGGAGGCATCACAATTCTGGACTTCAAGCTATTTTACAAAGCTGTAATCATTAAGACAATATGGTACTGGCCAAAAACAGACACATAGATCAATGAAACAGAGTAGAGAACCCAGACATAGACCCGTAACTCTATGGTCAACTAATCTTTGACAAAGCAGGAAAAAATATGCAATGCAAAAAAGACAGTCTCTTCAATAAATGGTGCTGGGAAAATTGGACAACTATATAAAGAATGAAACTCGACCACTCTCTAACACCATACACAAAGATAAACTCAAAATGGATAAAAGACCTCAATGTGATACAGGAATCCATCAAAATCCTAGAGGAAAACATAGGCAATAACCTCTTTGACATCAGCCACAGCAAATTCGTACTAGACATGTCTCTGGAGGCAAGGGAACCAAAGGCAAAAATGAACGTTCAGGACCTCATCAGGATAAATCAATCAACATGATAGATAAAAAGCTTCTGCACAGCGAAGCAAACAATAAAATGAAAAAGCAATCTAAGGAATGGGAGAAGATATTTGCAAATAACATATCAGTTAAAAGGTTAGTATCCAAAATCTATAAAGAATTTATCAAATTCAATACCTGAAAAACAAATAATCCAGTCAAGAAATGGGCAGAAGACATGAACAGACATTTTTCCCAAGAAGACATACAAATGCTAACAGACACATGAAAAAATGTTCAACATCACTCATCACCAGGAAATCCAAATCAAAACCACAATGAGATACCACGTTACACCTGTCAGAATGGCTAAAATGAAAAACTCAAGAAACAACAGATGTTGGTGAGGATGCAGAGAAAGGGGAACCCTCTTACACTGTTGGTGGCAATGCAACCTGGTGCAGCCACTCTGGAAAACAGTATGGAGGTTCCTCAAAAAGTTAAACATAGAGCTATGCTATGATCCAGCAATTGCGCTACAAGGTATTTATCCAAAGGATACAAAAATGCTGATTTGAAGGGACACATGCACCCCAATGTTTATAACAGCAATGTCCCCAATAGCCAGATTATGAAAAGAGCCAAAATGTCCATCAACTGATGAATGGATAAAGATGTGGGGTGTGTGTGTGTGTGTGTGTACAATAGAAAACATACCACTATTTCCTTTTTTTTTTTAATTTATTTAAATTCAATTTAGCTAACATATACTGTATTATTAGTTCCAGGGGTAGAATTTAGTGATTCATCAGTTGGCATATAACAACCAGTGTTCATTATATCAAGTGCCCTCCTTAATTCCCATCACCAATTACCCCATCCCCCCACCCAACTCCCCTCCAGCAACCCTCAGTTTGTTCTCTATATTTAAGTCTCTCATGGTTTGCCTCCTTCTCAGTTTTTATATTATTTGATTTTTCCCTCCCTTCCCCTATATTCATCTGTTTTGTTTCTTAAATTCCACATGTAAGAGAAATCATATGGTATTTGTCTTTCTCCAACTGACTTATTTCACTTAGCATAATACCCTCTAGTTCCATCCATGTCGTTGCAAATGGCAAGATTTCATTCTTTTTGATCAAGTTATAGTCTATTGTCTATCTATACCACATCTTTATCCATTCATCTGTTGATGGACATCTCTTTCCATAGTTTGGCTATTGTGGACATTGCTGCTATAAACATTGGGGTGCAGGTGCCCCTTGGAATCACTATGTATCCTTTGGATAAATACCTAGTAGTGCAATTGCTAGGTCATCACAACATTTTTTCATGTGTCTGTTAGCCATTTGTATGTTTTCTTGGGAAATATGTCTGTTCCTGTCTTCTGCACATTTCTTGACTGGACTTTTTGGTTTTTGGGGTGTTGATTTGATAAGTTCTTTATAAATTTTGGATAGTAGCCCTTTATCTGATATGTCATTTGCGAATATCTTTTCCCATTCTATAGGTTGTCTTTTAGTTTTGTTGATTGTTTCCTTTGCTGTGTAAAAGCGTTTTATCCTGATGATGTCCCAACAGTTCATTTTTGCTTTTGTTTCTCTTTAGGCAGATTTGGCCAAGAGGAAATTGTCAATTAAGTTTCAAATACAATATCTTCCAACTTGCAAAATTTGGTGTTTCCATGGTGCCATCTTGTTCCTCCCTCTGCTGACGATAGAAGCTTCCCACTCTCCTTTCTATATTTGTCACAATCCAAACTCAGCCAGTTTCATGCCTATCAAAGGCCAGTGTATGTTTTCTTAATAAATACCTTACAAAGGTACATAAGTTGTTAAAGTTAGAGATAAAAGGTAAAAAGCAACCTCCTCATATGCCAATGAGATATACATCCCCAGGTAAATAACTAGATATAGCATCAGCTTTTACAGCAAACCCTCATTGCTAAGGAAGAATTGAACTTTTCAGCCTTTATCTTTGTGTTGCTCTTCTGTCTGTCCAAAGGTACTGAGCCAATTCTTTAAGTGTTATCAGCTAAATTAGCAAAGAAGGGCCAGCGAGTTATCAATACCAAGAAATATTCAATAGACAATTCCAATGGAATTGACCCTTGAACAACATGGGGGTTAGGGGCACTGACCCCCATGCAGTCAAAAATCAATGTATAATTTCTGACTCCCCAAAAACTTAACTGCTGATAGCCTACTGTTGACAAGACTTAGTGTTAACATAAACAATTAACATATTTTGTTACATATAGTATATACTGTATTGTTACAATAAAGAGAAAATATTAAGAAAATCATCAGGAAAATACATTTACAGTACTGCACTTTACCCAAAAAAACATCTGCATATAAGTGGACCCACATAGTTTGAAACATATGTTGTTCAATGGTCAACTAATTGAGTAAATGTTGGAGGTGGTAAGACAAATGAAGGCTTGCTAAAAGAAAAGGATTTTCCATCCCAGAGGCAAATGTGAAGAAGATGATCACATTACTGAATTTTTCACACTATTTCAATTTCTAACTCTGATCATTTTGAAGTTTAAGTAAAATACAAAATTAATGCAATTAAAAGTTTAAGAAGTGCTGTTAATTTTTAATTTAAATCTATAATTTTAAAAGTACTTGTATTCTTAAGAGCGGTCTTTATTTTTTCTTGTTATTGCCACAATCAGAAGGCACAATTTGATTAATAGTCAAAGAAAAACGTAGAAGCAAAGATTGAAAAATTAGGCCCAAGTTATTTAATTTGCAAGAAGGCAGAAAAAACTAGTGGATTTGAAAATGTATTGCCATGCGAATAAAATAAAGTAACTGAAAAACTATTTCCTCTTCAATAGAGCTTCCAGAATTGGCTAATTTCTCATGCCACATCATTGTGGAATAAAACAGTGTATTACAAACCCCACAATCTACAAATGCAAATTTTCAAAAGACTCTCCATTACCCTATACTTTTCCCTACCAGATTTGAGATTTCTAAGTATTTCAAATATTCTTAGCATGAGTACAAAATCCTGTGTCTGATATCTATTGGTAATCCTGATATCACTTATAGAAAAATGTGTGCGTGTATATATACCATAAGAGATGCAAACTTAAATAACTCAAGGAAATTATTTAAGGAAATTAAACACAGGCTGTGATGTAGGAAATCTGAATTACAGACTCGACCAGTCCATAAAACCTCCACCAGGCTCTCTTTAACATTTGTCCTCATTGTGAATAACAGACCCTCCATTATTCTCTGTCAAACCCTGGTTACTTTCTTCAGAGCACTTATCAAGAGCTGATAACATTTGGTTTCTTCATTTGTTTCCTTGTTTGCCCACGTCCCCTGATTAGAATATAAGGTGGTCTTCCTTTGCTTGTTGTCAGAGCCCCAGCACAAAGAACAATGCCCAGTCACAGATCCCAAACAAAAACCTCTGTTGACTGAATAAATGAGTGACGACTTTTTCCTGAAAAGTTGGCTAGGATCTCATTCAACTCTGCATGGGAAAGAGAAGTGATATTCATTTAAATCACTGGAGTATTTCTTCAGAATTCTAGTCATGATGATTGAGAAAGAGGAGTAGCCCCTGACATGGAGAAGCTGGCCTGGTGCTCACAGCTAGACCATGTGATTCTCACAAACATTCTCACAGAATATCAGCCTCAGACAAGGCTATTCTGAGACCATGATAAAATGGGACAAAGCCAGGCCACTTCATGATTTTGGCAAAGCTCAGACAAAAACAGATCACTGTGCCACCCACAAAATACCAAACACCTCCCCTCCCTTAGCCAAAATGAGTAACTGCTGCTTCTTTACCCTGTATAGCTTTATCCTCATTCCAGCTTCCCCTTCCTATAGATGAGATTCACTGAGATATCCAATCATAGAACTGCCCCACTTTCCAACAGCACCCAATCTAGAGGCAATTCCTGCTTCCTTAGATCTACCCCCAAGTGATCAATGGAAGCCCAAACCCTCCTAAGTTTCCTTCTAAAACCCTCTTACTGAGACACCCATGATTTCCCATGGTGTTTTCCTTCTCTGCTACGAGTAAAAAATCCAACTTGTTCAACTACAGGCATGTTCTTGGTGGTCTTTGGGTGAGGGGCATTAGCAGGGTATGACACACACACACACACAAAAAAAAAAAGCCATGAAAAGAGTAAGAAGTTAGGACTTAAGAGTGGGTATAAAATACCAGCTACTGCTAGATATTTTATTCATAATAGAATAATAATAGCTGGTATTACTGGAACCACTATGCTGGCACTGTGCTATATCTCATTTAATTTCCACTACGACTCTATGGGGTAGATTCTATTGTCTTTTCCACTTCACAGATATGGAAACTGAGGCTTCGTGAAGTAATTTGCTCAGGTCCACCAAGCGAATAAGTGATTAAATCGGCAACGAAACCCAGAATCAGAAACATTATGCTGACTTCTCTCCTGGTGTCTTATTTTCAGAGGGGCTTAAATTTTTAAAGTACTATATTTCTAAACTCTCTTGACAAAGAGAGTGTGTTCAGTGTAAGAAAGGCAACCTTCAAAACTCTAGTAAAGATAAGGATTTCAGCATCTGTTCAGAATACCATGGGGGGTGGGGAGCGGCTCCAGGCCTCTGCCAAGCCACTCTGTGACTTCTGCCTTCAAAGTAGCTTAGTCATTGGCACTACATTTGCATCACAAAACTAGCTTTCAGTTGGTATATTTTTTAGAGCTAAAAGTGACTGTCTTTCTGGCTATGTAAGTGTTTCTCTGCTAGATAGAATACAGGTTTTGTTCCTGCCAAAGGAAAGATCATCCTTTCAATAAGAACAACAGACTATTTTTCCAACTGTGCAAGAAATGTTCTGCAGCCAGCACTGAATGGAGTGACTCGACAGAACACCTCTCTCCTTTCTGAACAAATAATAACGGGAACAATTGCATCCCTAGCTAAAACAGGGCAGAAAGCTGCAGGATCTGTACCCCGAAAGAAATCAAAGGAAATGTCAACAATGTAATATCTACTCAAAACGTACTTCTATTTCTTCTCTCAGTATTGTAGAGAAATCTGCAGTATCCCATTGAAGTTAAACTATTGCACTCAAACGCCAACCTGGGTGAGGCACTGACTAGATTATGAAGATATTTCTGATGCACTTGGCCTGCGTGTAACAATAAAAATAGGACCAGCAGATAGCCAGTCAAGAGTCTCTCTCTTGTGCTTTTTTTTTTTTTTTTTTTTTTTTAGAAAGACAACGCACAAAGGGAGGGGGTGGAGAGAGGGGCAGAGGGAGAAGGAGAGAGAGAATCTTAATGGAGCCTAGTGTGGAGTCTGATACAGGGCTCCATCTCATGACCCTGAGATCATGACCTGATTCAAAATCAAGAGTTGGATGCCTAACCAACTGAGCCATCCAGGCACCCTGAGGCTCCTTTCCATGTCACTCAATTGGCTTAATTCTATTGGATCAAAGTAGGTGTTTACCATAGAACAAAGGAGGAGTCACAGAACCATACAGCAGAGATAGTTTCCTGCTCGGGCCTGACACGAGTGACTGAAGTAAGACAAACTGACAAAACAAGAAGGCTTGTAAAATTCCTGAGATAACCGGACTCAAAGAAGTTTCCAGGAGTAGGAGGACTCGTGAATAGGAGGCGATTTTCTACACTAAGAGTCCTTCTTTGCAAGATGCTTGCTCTTCTCTAATAAGTAGCTGAAGCCCAGCCTATGGCCGGAAGTCAAGTAATTATTCCACAGAATACACTAATCCATATTCACATAGACTAGGCAAAGAAAGCCATTATTATATGAGCAGTCTATCACATCATTTTACATCATGAAGAGGCCTTTTCCTTGGTAAAGGTTGAGAACCACTGGTCACCACCATATTTCCCTATTCTATTAACAATTTCATGCAAAACAAAACTTAAAAGCTTATTAAAGTCAACGCCTGTTGAGCTGCAATTTAACTTCTCCAAACCTGCATGCAGCTTTCTAAGGAATGTCCAGGTCACTGAAACATGGAAAAATGTAATGAAACAGTAACAATTAAATTCATTTTAGACAAGGACCATTAGACACCTTAAGTAAAAGTAATCCATTGAGTGTTTCTAACATGATTCCAACTACGGTCAAGACCAAAGGTGTTCATATATTTACAGTCATTTTTACTTGTCCCTGGCTCTCACACATTAGTTCCCATTCATTAATTCTCTCTATAATGAGTCATTTCTTCTAGCAGTCTTACAAGAGTAGAAGAAAATGAGGACCCGGAAGACATCTGCACTCCACTTCTCATTATAATATAAATTAAGATGATAAAATTTAACAAACCACTCCTTCAGATTTATTCCAAACAGCATTTCTGAGAGTCTAAGATTCACCTCTGAGTATTTCATGCATTATTTACTCTCTTATCTCCTAGTTTGTCTTTTTTTTTTTAATATTTTATTTATTTATTTGACAGAGAAAGACACAGCAAGAGAGTGAACACAAGCAGGGGGAGTGGGAGAGGGAGAAGCAGGCTTCCCGCCGAGCAGGGAGCCTGATGCGGGGCTGGATCCCAGACTTGAGCCAAAGGCAGACGCTCAACTGCTGAGTCACCCAGGTGCCCCTCCTAGTTTATCTTCTTAAAGTTCTTCTTAAATTCAACAACATTCTCAGAAACTCCTGAGGCTTCTTGGGATTGCCTTTAAAGAAATTACAGGAGGAAACACAAGAACAGTGATTGCTCTGGATGATGAAATAAAAGTTCCTTCTTTTTACAATGAGTATGTGTTTCTGATAATCAGAAAAAAATATTAGAAGTGAAATGTGGAAATAATAATCCTAACACTTTCCACAATAACTTGCAAACACCACAGCTTTCACTAACCTTCCCCACTCATCAGGCATTCAGATCTCACTGCCTTCACACAATGTTCGTAAGAAAGCATTTGCACCAACATTTGATAACAACGGAAGTATTCTAGGTCTGTTCCTTGTTGCACAGATCACAGAGAACTGGTCCTTCCTTCCACATCTTCCTTGTTGCTCTCTGCAATCAACAAGGGTACGGTTTCTCTTTTACTTTTTCTGCTCCATGTCCTTCCTTTACCACTGGAAAGCAGGGCTTAGCCTTCAGAGGCAGAAGACTGACCCTGGATCTGCATCCTCCAAGCTTAGTTCTTGATCTGCTAGATCAATCCGGGAATTTCTCTCCTGTCCGCATCATTGGATCACCAAAACCTCTCGGTTGTGCTAGAGACAGAAGGCTACGTGGGTATTTTTGTTTAAAAGAAATATTTAAATGCTTCCAGTTATTATTTGTGAAATATTATCCCTGTTGCACATTTTTTTCTTTACTTTTGTGATCAATATTTTGAATATTTACATATTATTAAATGGGTTTCCAGGAATAGAGCTCTAATTTATAACATTGCTTTTAGAGGAAATAAGGATTTTATGCAACTATCATACAAGAAGAAATTAACTAGCAAATTTGAGACACAAAACCCAGTTTCCTTCTCCCATTTCTATCCCTCCTTACTTTTTATTTTAACCCTTTTTAAAGCAGTGACCTGCCATAATTACTTGGCCAGCGTCTGCTGTCCTCTCTGGTAAAATAAACAGGGAACAGTGCAGTTCTGGTTTTCTATAAAGAAGAAAATAAAAAGGCTAATGCACAGATAAAAGACAACTGACAGTGTGCCTGCATTCTGGGGAAGAAATATAACACAATCATGCCCACTCAGGCCTCTCCTTCTTATACTGATAAGAAATTAGATGCTCTAAAATTAAACTCCAGAGCGTGGTGATCTGATCATGTACAAAGCCGACCATACAGAAAAAGTGACAATACAGGTTTGAGATCTGAATATCATCAAGCATCTCCAACACTGCTCTTCCCTTTCTCTGTCTGATGCCAAGTGGAATAATTCTGCCTCCCCCAGCAATTTGCTCAGACTGTGAAGAGTCTATGGAATCTGGTGACGACCTAGCATCCCCCATAACTCATGCCAATTTCATTGCTTAGGTCCCTAAAACACCAGCCACTCACCCTCCCAGGCCACTGTTCTAAACTTCAGGCTTTTACAGCTCACAGCACTTCGGTGCATACATAGACAGGACTGCAATTATTTCTAACTTGTTTCTCTGCAGCTCAAGCTCTCCGTCTCAGCAGGGCTTTGTAACATAAGAGTAGAGCCCTAATGATCTTCATTCGATCTCTATTCTTAAGGGCAGTGGAATAACTGGGCCTGGCTACACTTCTGGGTCCCACCTTCCTTCCCACCTCCTGGCCTTACCCAAACCCCTCTTTGTAAGTATTACTGGTCCCATGACCTTCCTCCGCTCATCTCCATTCAACTCTCCTGGTGCTTGGGCACACGCCATTAGCGCATATTGTAAGAAAGAGGCTTTTCTATGGGTGGTGTGTTTGACTCCCACAATTCTTGTCATTACTTTTCTTTGAAAAGATGACTTTTGTGATCCTTCATATTAGAATATTGATAAAATCAGAGGGAGACAAAATTCAGGCTAAGAGATATCACTAGGGTCCTTTACTGGGTGGTATAAGAGAAGTTAGTAATTATTTGTGAAAAGAGGAAAACAAGAACACAGCTCTAAGAACCACTAAAGGATGTAAGTATATATTTAAAGCATTTTAGATGCTAAGAAATATTTAAAGGTTAAAGAAAACAAGAAAATGGGCATCTGGGTGGCTCAGTCTATTAAGAGTCTGCCTTCAGCTCAGGTCATGATCCCAGGGTCCTGGGATTGAGTCCCGCATTGGGCTCCTTGCTCAGCAGAGAGCCTGCTTCTCCCTTTCCCTCTGCTGCTCCCCCTTTTGTCTCTGTCAAATTAATTAAAAATTTGTTTTTAAAAGAAAACAAGAAAATGTTTTGTGTAATTAAGATAGCAAATGCCCCTCACATGCACCTTAATGTTTATAGCAGCAATGTCCACAATAGCCAAAATATGGAAAGAGCCCAGCCGTCCATTGACTGATGAATGGATAAAGATGTGGTATAGGTATACAATGGAATATTACTCAGCCTTCAAAAAAATTAAATCTTGCCACTTGCAACCATGTGGATAGAAGTATTATCCTAAGTGAAATACATCAATCAGAGAAAGACAAATACCATATAATTTCACTCACATGTGGAATTTAAGAAACAAAACAGATGAATATAAGGGAAGGGACGGAAAAATCAAATAAGGTGAAAATAGAGAGGGAGGCAAACCATAAGAGACTCTTAACTATAGGGAACAAACTGAGGGTTGCTAGAGGGGAGGTGGGTGGGGGGATGGGATAACTGGGTGATGGGCATTAAGGACGGCACTTGATGTAATGAGCACTGGAGGTTACATGCAAGTGATGAAATCACTAAATTCTACCCCTGAAACTAATAATACAGTATATGTTAACTAAATTAAATTTAAATTTAAAAATTAAAAAAAAAAAAAGAAATAGCAAATGCCCCTTACAGATATTGGGCACTTCATTTTGCAAGTTACAGAGGAAAGGCATAGTTCTATCAGTTAGGGTATCCTGAACTGCATGTAGTAGAAACCCTGATTCTACTATTTAAATAAATAAGTTTATTAGATAACATAAGAGAAAGTCAGTAGATAGTCAGTAGGGCTGCAGGCACAAGATGATTAGAGTTCTGGTTCTGGGTGCCTATCAACCGTTCATTCATTTGACTCTGATGTCTTCTATGTCCCCAGGTTAGCTCTCCTCATAGTTACAAGATGGCTACCCACGGCAATGGTAACCATGGGCTGCCTTGTTTATTTCCTGCTGGAGAGAGAGAGACACAATCTCTCCCCCAGTCATGGAATACAAGGCCATGTTTGGACCTACTTAGATCTCATGCCCCCACTTAGATCCATTATGGTGACAGAGAAACCACTTACATGCTTCTTGGCTTGGACTAAGTAGAATCTACCCAGAGCTAGGGATGGAGTTGATTCCCCTAACTCACAGGACTAAATGGAGGAAGGTTGGTACCTAAACCAAATCAGGTCCCACCCCATTAGGAAAGGAGGAAGAAGAGAGTAGACAACCCATAGCCTCCACTGCAATTGCATATGATTACAAGTGTAGGCTTTGGTGTCCAACCGACTAGCATTCAAATTCTAGCCTCAGAGTTTAACCTTAATTACTTTACTTCATTATGCCTTAGTTTTTACATCTATAAAATACTTCACATGGTTTTGTGAAGATTCAGTGAGCTTATATATAAAGAAGTGGGCACAATACCTGGGAAGTAGTAAGGACCCAATAAATGATAGTAGTGATGAATGTTCTTACAACTACTATTATTAATATCATTTGTGATATTGTTATCATGTCATCACCATCATTATTCATGATTATAGTCCTTCTTAGCAGCTGGGGTTCTGGGCAGCTGAGAGGCCAAGGCTTTGGGATAAGCTAAACAAGTTCTTCCCCCTCCCAGCATGAGAAGATTTTTCTAAGTAAGTAAAACCTGCTGTCTCCCTCCTCCCAGGGAAGCCATAGCACAGACCTTCTACCTTTTAAGGCTGAGAGAGCACCCAAGGAAGAGGTCTTCTCCCCTAGGACTGAGATCCAGACCTCCTAGAGAGGTCTCATTAGATAATAGAGAAGTTGCTCAGGTGCTGCAGGAGTAGAATTTACTGGAAATATGCCCCCTGGGGATACCAGAGAAATCTGTTCACAAAGAGGTGCTTCACTTTGGACCTCACTCCAAAGCCATATTGGGGGGGGGGAGCCATTCCCTGAAAGGTGCCTCGATGGCAACACTCAGCTATGAAACTGTCCAGAAGGGGCTGAGCAAGTTGGTGCCTACCATGCTGTAAGAGCTGGGTGCTGGGAAAGTCAACCACTGCAGGGTGCTGGAGAAGCTGGGAGAAGATCGGAACTAGAAAGTACAGGAAACCCCTTGAGATGGAGCCCAGAGTTGGCAAAGAATAATCTTTAGATGGTAGAGGGAGTCAGAGGGCATCAGTGCAGGGATGGGGCACACCTCTCATGTGTATCCTGGAGAGGTGGCATACGTCTGGGTTTGCACTGTCCAGTAAAGTAGCCGTTAGCCACCTGTATGCATTTTGATTCAAATTTTAAATAATTAAATTCTAAAAATCAGTTCCTGAGTTGTAACAGCCATATTTCAAATGCTCACTTGTCATATGAGACTATTAGCTACACCCCCGGGACAGCCCAGTTCAAGGGTGCCCTGCCTGAGGCCCCACCCATCTGGTCTGCGAGCAACACTGCAATGTGGGCCATGTTTGGCCCTGAGGCAATGTGTCTGGCTTCTCACATCTTTGTGACACATGCAGGAGATCCAGAACGTCCTAAGTGAACTGGTGAGAGGACCCGGGGTTCTAGAAGTGTCAGTTTTATTTCCTTTAGGCTTCTTGTATACTACATTACGTTTGTCGCCCTATTACCCCTACATTTCCCAAACTGTAGTTCCACAGCACATGCATAAGTGTGCCAAGGAGCAAATATTTTATGCCCAATTAGTATTCTGAAAATACTAGGTTAAACTAAACAGGGTTGTTTTTGTTTTTTTTCTGCATAGCAGGCAATGCCCATGCTCTATATTCCTCAAACGGACTTCCAATGGCCACTGCATCTCTTTGCCTGAGGGACTTCTCCAAAGCCTGAGAGGCTGCTTTGACAGACTGGAAGTGCAGGCACTTGGGAGCAGCCCTCAACAATGACTGACAGAAGATGCTGTATAAATACCTCAGATCCGTCATCCCTCAGATGGGACAATTCTGAGGCTTGCACTGTACACCGTCTCTCCCAGAGTTTCCCCTCAGGTGTAAGCTCTGTCACACACAGCAATGGCTGACCTATTTATAGACCTTTTTCCGGCTTCCTTACCATTTTCTGTCCAGTCATCCCCCAGATCTCCCAAATAAATGACCTGTCTTTGAATCCTTATTGTAGCACCTGCTTCTAGGAAAACCCAAACTGTGACATTCTATATGACTTCTTAGCTATTAATACACATGATCAATCCTCAAGAGAGGAGGAGCATACACAGTAGTTCCTAGAGGCGTTGACATTGAGTCCGCCTTCACACAGCATTCCTGTCGCATCCACCCCAAACGGTGTTCCATAAAACCAGCTAAGGAAATGCTAGTATGAATCATAAAGAATGGGCTCTAAGCTCATAACCCTCAAAAGGAATCTGAAAGTTGCTGTCGACTAGAGTTTAAAGACATCAGTCCAACGGGCTGCTGAGGCCTTGGGCCTTATCTTTATAGAAGCTCTCTGAAATCAGAATGGAACCTAAAGACAAATTTCTGCCTGCCTTATCCCAAGCCAAAAATGCATTCACGACAGAAACCCTGTGTGAAGTCCTGCAGAAGAATGGCAGCATGGTACTAAGGGAGTTCAGAGAAGGTCAGACAGAGGACAGAAGGAGCCAGAGGCTTGCCTCTTGAGGGGAGATGAAAAGTGAGGATTTTTCAGGGAGGACGGGGAAAAGACAAAAGTGATAAGCTAGGAATATACGGTGAATAAATAACGTGCATGGGATAAATGTCTTTCCCCTTCTCATTCCAGAGTATCAGGTGTAAAGGGTAGCTCTTAATGTCTCAGAGAACAAAGTTGAAGATAAAATGAGCAATTACTACTATACTCAATTTACACAGTTTATGCAATGATGGGATCTTCCTGCACTTCCTGCCTCAAGAGTTAAAAGCTGAATATAAAAATAGAGTCTAAGAAAGCCTGAGTAAATTCCTGGTCACCAGACTCACTAGCGGAGCAGAGCCGCACACTGTACACCTTGGGGTCAAACAAGCCAGGTTTGAATAGCAGCCCTGCTGAGCGACCAGGGGTGTCACCACGTCTGTCTGCACACCAGCTTTCTCATACACGACGAGAAGTGCCTACCTTAGAGAGTTGTTGTAAGGAAGAAAACTAACGTATATTCAAAACCCAGGATAGTGCCTCAATAGGCCCTAGTTCAGTAGGAGCTATTATGACAGTGTGTAATAATTTACTGAAGCATCTAGTAGGTCTTGTTACCTCGTTTCCATAATCTGCTGTGACCAGCTCCAGGGAAAATAATTGAACCCCCTACTCATGGGTCCTTAGCATCATTGTTAAAGATGAGCCCCAGGCGGGAGGGGCCGTGGTGGAGCAGGGGCCGCCAGGACACAGTCCATTCTGCTCTCTGCACATAGCAGTCCCGGGGGCCTGCCTCACGCCTACCTGGGGAAGACCAGATTCACCGGTGGCTTTTCTTCAACTGCAGCCAATACACTGCATTAAATCGTCCATCGATGCACAGAAACGTCTCCAGGCTTAGGGACATTTCTATCAATGTTCCTTTTTCCCAATCACACTTCCCCTCCCCGCAAAGACAGTTCTCTTGACCCCGCTTCTCCTCCAAACTTCCCCACTCTTCTAAGCAGAACTGCTTGCAAGAGTCATTAAGATCACTGTCTCTAATAACCTTCTCCCACCCTTGGTGTACCCCACTGTCGTCAGGCCTGCCCCTCGAAGCTCTGGCCAGACTGACCTCTGCATCGCCAAATCCATGTTCATTTGTCAGTTCCAGTTTTTCCTAACCCTTTTGTGGTGTTTGACTGTGACGGTCTCTCTCCGCATTGCAATTCCCTATTCTCTTCACGTCAGGACTCCGCAGCCTCTGGTCCTCCTCCACTGGCCCTGCTTCTCAGCCCCGGGGGCTCCCAGTCTTGCTGAGTGCTCAGCCGTGGTTGTGGCCCTCGATTCTCCCACATCTGTCTCATCCTTCGGTGAACTCACCCATGGCTTTAAATACCACCCATAGGTGACTAAAATAACATAATAACATTTTTTAAAATAATAATAAAAAAATAAATACCACCTATAAGCTACTAACTCTCACATTTATCTCTGCAGTAGGAACTTCTTCCCTGAAAATAATCAAAACTCCCTCTCTTGTCCCACCAAATCACTGCTTCCTTTTGTTAGAAACAAAACATTTCCAACAGGTCAGTTCCTCCTTCAGGTCAAGTATGGACATTGACAGGGTCCCAAAGAGATGCATCTGTAACGAATTTATTACTTTTAGAGTGTCTTTTTCCCCTTCTTGATGTGTCATCCATATCCCCACGTTACATTTCATTTTCATATGTTCCACCCTGGACCTTTCTCAGGCTGTCCCAGCTCAGTATCCTCATCAATACCTTGGTTTGTCAACACTTCACCTACATCCCAGTATATAGTTATATTAAGAACATTTTAATCATTTCAGATAATAGGAGATACAATACAAGAACACAATAACTTTTTTTAAAATGGTGAGACATAGTTTAGAAAGTACACATTTTTAGGACCATCTTATCATGTCATATAATCCAAGATTATATGTTATAGAAATACTGTTCTGGCAACAGTGGGGATGAACAGGAAGCTGCTTGGGGACCTAGAGGGAAGTCTCATCAAGAAATAATGAGGCCGGGGCGCCTGGGTGGCTCAGTTGTTAGGCGTCTGCCTTCAGCTCGGGTCGTGATCCCGGGGTTCTGGGATCGAGCCCCGCATCGGGCTCCCTGCTCGGCGGGGAACCTGCTTCTCCCTCTCCCACTCCCCCTGCTTGTGTTCCCTCTCTCGCTGTGTGTCTCTCTCTCTGTCAAATAAATAAGTAGAGAAAAAAAATCTTTAAAAAAAAAAAAAAAATGAGGCCTAAAGTAGGACAGCAACTACAGAGATAGAGTAGGTGCCAGATTTTTAAAGCCTGAGCTTACGAGGTCAAAAGGGTAAGAGTGAAAAAAAATGAACTTGGGTAAATGGAATCATGGTATAAAATTGGGAGTTTAGAATGAGAAGTAGCAGATAGGGGCATAATTAACAGATCCCTGTGATCCTATGTTCCTTTTGCTTGAGAAGACAGTAACCTTCTTTCTAGCTCAGAGGGAAAAGGAATAATAATAAAAAACCAGGACCATCCAGAATTATCACCTCTATTCCTGCCTTCCCCATGCTGGATGAACGTTCCTCACTGTACAGGAAAATGTTCAGAACTCAATCAGGGCAACACTGTGGTATAAAGACAAGGCCACATGAGCCCAGGCCACACCTGTGCAGGTGTGGGCCAATCCAACAGACATGCCACTTTTAAAGGAATAAATGAACCAATTAGAGCTGACAAGTTGACCTGGCAGCACTACTGACCAGACACGGAAAAGTTCCACTCAGTAAAGAGACGGGAAATGGCAGAGGGAAGTGGTTGGCTTGATCCTTCAGCCAGAGGCCTACCCAGGACGGCGGGCCAAAACCAAGACTGCGTCCCAACGGTCAGGTTGGCTCACGGGTGGTGAATGTGAATGTCTCTCATCTCAGCTATCTCCTCACGCTCCTGTTGCTCAGAACCATTCCTGCCCTTCTGCCTTCAGACTCAAGGCACATATGTACAATCAAAATGACATTAAACTCAGGGACAGAAAGAAGGTGTTCTGGTCATTCATTTATTCCACTCACATTTTCAGCTTCTACTACTGGGGGCCCAAACCAAATGAAATAGTGTCATTGCCCACCAAGGACTTCCAGATTCATAATCATAACTGCAAACAACACACACTCCTTGCCAGGCACCACCCCAGGTGCTTTAGTTATATCAATTCATTTACTCCTTCCCACAATCTATGAGGTAAACATGCTATTATTATCATCCCCATGTTAAAGGTGGGGAAACCAAGGCACTGAGCAGGTAAGGACATTGTCCAACACTACACAGAGTTAAGTGGCAGATCTGGGATCTCAAACCAGGCAGTCTGGCTTCCGGGGCTGTGCTCTTCACCAACACACTATTCTATGGTCTATGGAAATGAACTATAAACAATTGAGATGGAGCATTTCTGGTATTAGGTATTAGCAGTCCGTACATGCTACCGCACAGGGCCAACTTGCAGGGGGAAAGGTCAGGAAAGACTTTTAAGCCCTGGAGCAAGGTCTTGCCAGATGACCAGGGATTCCCCAGCCAGGTTGGGGGTGTGAGTTCCAGACAGAGGGAACCTTGTGAGCAGAGACAGAAGACAGGGAGCTGGAAGGAGTTAGCTCAGAGTGGTTGGAATAAAGACTGGGCCGGGGGCGGCGGGGGAGGAGGATGGCAAGGCAAGGGAAAAAGCTAGAAAGTTGCCCATGGGCCTGAGGTCTTCTGCGTTATGCAAAAAACAAATAGTAATAATAATAATCTTGTTTCTCTCTCACTCAATTCCATTTAGATCAGCATTTGAAGTCACTGGAAAATGAGAGAACCGCAACCCCGGCGTGACCAAATGCAATGACACTGTCTCCCACTAGCTCAGAACTTGCTTCTGTTCAAGACTTTTAAAGTGTCTTCCGCAGTACAATGAGCACATATGGTTAAACACAGCAGTTTAACTCCCACCGAACTGCTTAATGGGTGACACAAAATGGCTTATACAGTTGCACCCAGTGGGGGACTCTATTTTCAGCTCCAATGCCAATCAGAAGAGACTCTTCATGACCAAAAGAGGTCTACAACCCCATTGCCTTTGCAACCTGTCAGACCACAGAGTTATAGAGCAGAGAAAATCTAGGTTTGGAGAGCAAAGCTGCAATATCAAACAAGAAACTGTTCCAGGGAAATAGATGAAAAGTAAAGCAAAGAGTCAGCATTCTTTTTAATGTGTTTCTGAGAGAAAAAAACAAGTAAAGAAAATGCATCTATAGCAATGTATATGATACACAAGATACTCAAGGAAAACCCAAAGCAAATACCACTGCAAAGGCAGAGTTGTGTGTCCTGACTCTGAAAAACCACACCCCATGTAGATGGGCTTGAAAAAAGAAGTGTGCAGCTTGTGGAAGAGAACCTAGGGAACTCAGACACCTCAGGTAAAGTCCAGCCCAAATCAGATACAATTCTCTGACCGTACATACTAAAGAGGACTTTCTTTAGTTTCTAGAAGGATAAAACAAAAAACAAAAAACAAAACAAAAAACAAAACCAGGACATTTACATCAGTATGCACTCTCTATAGCCACTCTTACCCTTTCCTCCCCTCAGCCTACCCCACTCAGGTCCATCCCCAGAGTAGGAAACCCAAGCCCCACTCCCCACCCCACCCCCACATGAGAATGGCCTCTCACAAGGGGCATGTACCTGGTCAAGCAATCACAAACCCCAGTCCTGGGCATGTGCCTCCCAGATCTGAGCTGCAGGACTAGGGTCCTTGGTTCCTACCACTGCTGAAGATCTAGAAGGGAAGGTGCAGAGACATGGGCATGGGGGCGGCTTGGGACCCCAGGACAACCTTGCCTTTCCTATTCTTCCATCCACACAGGGTCCTGAAGACCTTAAAAATAAAAGGGATAAGCATAAGCTCCAGCTTGTTCACCTCTTTTGGGGAGGTAGACACACTTTGTCCTCCAGAACCTCAGCAATGACTCAGTCTCCAAGGTGATGAGGTGCTCCCTGACACTTCTCTATGAGGAAGAACCAAAGCACTTGCTTTAATCTCTGATAAGATAGTCTAGGCACATGTTAGCTGGGTACTAAAATGTATATAGTTCTCTTTCCATGGGGTGAGCCCAAATACTTGGTTGTTGCAGTGCCAAGTAACAGAACTACTTCAGGAACAGATCAACATAGTTTTTCTGGATTGGATGGGTGCTCGTGACAAATTCAGTCACAATTCTGGTGTCTAGAGCAGATATCAGACAAGCAGCCCCTTTACTGAATGTTGCCTGACCTAAATTAATTTCTTCTGGATATGTCATATCATTCAAATTTATCCAAGCCCAGAAAACAAAGATGGGCCTATAAGTGAAGTGAAATATGGATGAGCTATATGGTTCATCTAAGAGGCAGAGCTGATATCTAGATATCTAGACTGATTCTAGATGTTACTATACCCTGTGTGTATGTGTGTGCACGCGCGCGTGCATATGAGTGCTCATGAGAGATTGAGAGAGAGAGTGATTTGCCTGGAAGTGTTGGGCTGGCCCCCTAGCAAGAACCACCTAACCCCTCACCCTACCCCTCCCAGGACTTGCTTCCTGAAATGTTACAAGATACAGTGCTAATTGGAGTCTGTGGTATGACTGGTTCCCTAATATCCAGTGCATCAGCTTTGAGATTTATCCCTTAGGACTCCAGGGTTGAACTGTCACCTTCTAGAGGTCACAATTTAGCATTTGCTTTTACTTTGCCTGGGATGCAACACCTCCCACACACAAATATTTACACAAGTACTGATGAAGGGGAGAACTCATCAGGAAATAGTATTCAGTTTTGTCACACATGTCCAGATTTGGTTTCACACAAGCTGAGCAGCATCCCAGGACCCTCACGCCACTAATTTTCTTCCACCTGGCAGCCATGGCAATGAATATGCCGCCCCCAAAATTTGTCACACTACCAATTTTAAAAACCCATGTAACTCAAAAATTTTAAGAATATAGGCTCTACGTTTTATTCAGATCTTAGAACTATACATTCTCCTTAAAATCATATTTAGTTATATTTTTTAAATTTTTGTAAAGACAGTGTATTCCCTAGAAAATAATAAACTGAATTTTGAGGCAAAGCAGGTCCCACTGGAAATACAACTGAGAAAACTTATTACGGACTCTATTACACATTTATCTTCTGTAAACAGATTCCTCTAAAAGGACCAAGGGCACACATTGGGATTAGGGTGTATTTCCTCTCTTCGTGGAGTGAATATAGTAAGGCCAGAAAATGAGAACCATTACCGCACTAGAAGACTCTACTTCAAAATCAAAAATAAAGTCAAAGGATTGCTAATGATATACAGAAGCAGAAGTAAGACACCTTGTCTTATAATGTTTTCCACGTTCTCCATGAATCCTCTTAGTCTGGATATTTTTGAAAGATGCTTCTATATACACCTATCAAAACACCATCAAGGGAAGCACTCCTGCTCTTTACCTCTCACTTTTAATCAAGACCCCCCTCCCTACACAGCTGGCTGCCATGGCATCAGGGAGACAGATGAAGCAGTTACTCAACTCATTTTACCTTCCTGTCCACAGGATCCATCAAGAGGCTGCAGAGACTTGCAGAGAATAAATAGAACAGATCTGAAGTGCATCCACACCCAGGCTCAGCTAAAGCCACCGTTCAACTGCAGAAAGTGAGTGGTACAGGTAGACTCTCTCTGGTCTGCACCCAAGTCATCAGAGACCCAAACTCCAAAATGGCCTTAGTGGGCAAAGAGCTCAACCCAGAGCTGGGCTTTCTCTCCACCCCCTCCTTAGGGTGTCCCCTTCCACCCTCCACTCTCCTTCTGTTGTTTTTGGAGCTTTGTATTAAACGTTGGGGTAAGACACATAGATGGGAGCCTTAAAGTGAAGCAAGAATAGCTTTGGGCATCCCAAAGAATCACTGCAATACCCCTGACGTCCAAGAAGTGTCCAAATTTCAATAGACTAAAAATTAAGGAAATCCTGCTCACTATATTCTTGGAGATTCAGACACAAAACTCATTAAAGGTTCTAAGAGAAAGTAAAGTCAAGACATGGCATTCCCCTTTCTTTAACCAGGGACAGAGCCAACTTCACTGACATGTGACCCATGTGGTCACACAGACCCCATGTTTAGAAGAGCCCATACGTGGCTTGATGCTCTGTGGTCACCATCTTGAAATTCCCTTAATGCCCTTAAAATTCCAAATCTCTGATTTAAAAGTTAATTTTCAGGATACTTCCTATCTATTGAACGGTTAAATACAGCCTGAATCCTATTTCACTGATGCACAGAACCAACACAAATACCAGGAACTATATTCCCACAAATGAGCTGGTTTTTTTTTAATGTGCATTCATCCTTTCCCCAGTACATTCAATTAGTAAACAAAACAATTACTTTCTCCATCATTTGCCAGGAATATTGACAATTGAAATTGAATGATCTATTTTAACTTAAGTGTAATGGGCACTTTTCTTCCATTTTCTTTTCTTTTCTAAGTTCCTAATTCATCTTTACGTGAATTGATATATAGATGAATTTCCATATATCCATGGAAACCAGCAAAAATCACTTGCCCATTTGACAGAGAGATGGACAAGTCAATGGTGGGACCCAGTTCCCAGCTTAGTTCCCAGCCTAACACTTTTCTCCCTTGGCTGGCCCAGATTTCGACAATCACCAGCACACACCTGTGTGGCCCACAAAGCCTTTCTCCCCGAATGCCAGCCTGGAGCAGGTAAAACTTACACAGCTCCTATTACGGGCCACTTTAAATGCCTTTCCTCTACTCTTAATGACAGTGTTTGAAATAGGGGCTATTAGCCCCATTTTACAGATGGGGAAACCAAAAGTCAAATGGCAAGCAAGGTCATATTGGGCTTAGGACCACCTGCCCTCCACTGACACTGTACCACCTCCCAGGGCACAGGATTGGGAGAGCAGGATATTCTGGTAGGTGAAGGGGGGGTGGGAAGAATGCAGGAAGGAGAATGAATATGGACTGCTCACTGCCCACTTTATAACTTACCTCACACTCAGGCTAGTTACCAGCCACGGGAGGACAGAAGGAGGCTCGCACTTGCCCAGTGAAGATGATCTCAGCCCCAGAACCCACCTGCTTCTCACCTTAAAGTGTGGGCTCTGTTCTACCCTCACTACCATGCCTAGAATCTGTCATTGCCTCTCCAACCCCAAGATCACCACAGAGACCTTTCAGCAGACTTAAAGAGGTGAGATTAGGATGTGACAGGAACGGCAGTTGCTCTTAGTGCCATGAAAGTTACGTGGCGTGTGATCACGAGCAAGGAACTTGTTTCTTCAGGGTTTTCTCGTTTCTTTATCATTTTGCACAAGCCCCAGGAGCCTTACACTATCCCCCTAAAAATCCCCTTCGATCGTGTCTTATGGAAATGTCAGTATTATTTCTTTTATGACCTTTTTCATACTAATAAATCTCAAAGTGTTGGAGTCTTCACTGACTGAGCTTTACCACAGAATGATATAGAATGTGACATCAAGATTAAAATCGCAAATACACAAATCACTGATATATATGTATGTCCTCAATTTTACTTTTTTCCCTTTTTTTTTCCCCAAAAATGACATGTATTTTCTCCTGGGTTGCTACCCAAATTGTCATTTGAGATAGTGGTTCCTCTCTCCGGGTGCGTATTCACACCACCTGGGGATATTTTATATGACATGGTGCCTGAGCTGCAATCCAGAAACAAGGGACTCAGTCTCAGGGAGAGGGGGGGCCTGGGCATTGCTTTAAAATTCCCTGGGTGGTTCAAAGGAGTTTCTAAGATTAGGAAGCTTTGGGGGAGGGATGCACATTGGCAGCAACAGGGGAGATTTTAAAAGTACTGGTGCCTGTCCCACCCCCATGATTTCCTCATAACTGGTCTGGAGTGAGCCTGGGAATCACTGGAAGAGCTCCCCGAGTGACTCTAAGGTGCAGCCCAGTCTGCGAATCACTGCAGAGCACATAAGGGAAACTATCATTCAACAGAAAATGATGGCAAATGAAGAGATGACAAGTAAGGAACAAAACTATTCATGTTCCTCGGAATAGTTGGAACCCAATACTTGTGCCCTGGCCTGGTCCCCTTCCAAATGTACCATTAGTGAAGATAAAGATGGCTGCTCACACATTCACAGGCTGCCTTCTTTACATTCCCTCCAAGCTCTTACAAGCATGGACCTGGCTCTGCCACTTGCAGAGTGGCATGTGGCCTCAGGCAATGAACTTAACCCCTGAAGTCTCTGTCTCCCCCTCTGTAATACGGGCATACTCACCACCTGCTGAATGGTAGTGAGCATATCAAAGGTGACAATGCAGGTAAAGTGATTAGCGACAGACACAACACACAGTAAGTGCTCAGTGAATGTTAGCTATTTTAATTATTGGTGGCCTTTTCTTCTCTTTTTGGTAATAATTACTAATGATAATTAACACTTACACAGGCTTATTACCTTCCAGGCACATTCAAGGGTTTAACCTATATTAACTCATTTCAATTCTCACAATGACCTTATAAAGGAATTCAGTTATAAGCCCCATTTTATAGATGAGCAAATTGAGGCACAGAGGAGTTGGGTGACTCGCCTGAGGTCCCATACTGAGTGAGTGGTAGAGCCTGTGGGACTCCAGAGCCCATGCTCTTGCAGTATTGACTCTCATTTGTTCTACTGACTCTCAGACCACCCTACCTGACCGCTAGCTTACCTCCTCACTTACCTCCACCTGCTCTCATTCCTATACTCTATCCTACAACCCTGAAGTCTAAGCAAGTTTGACAGAGATTCACGAGGCCATGGATCATCCCAAAGTCCATCCACCAGCCCCTGTCCCCACCGTCAGGGAGAGCTCCATGCTTCCTTCTCTTTGTCCCTCTGACCACCTCTTTGCAGGTTTAACACCTGTTCAAATTAATTTACCTCCATCTTCTGTTTGTTGAGAGACTTAAACAGAATAACGTGTATGAAGGTCCAGGCACAGTATCTAGGACCTAGTACTTTCAGCCAATATTATTTCCCTGTTCCCCTTAATCAGTTTGACTTCTCAAATCTCTTGGGAATTATTTCCTCCAGAGCAACATGCCTACAAGTCCATCAGCCCAGTGAACAGCTGTGCCTTTCATGTTGGCTGCACATATCTACCTCTGGGCTTGCCCTCAGATCCAGTGCTGAGCAGTGGCAGCAGGCATCGGAGGGGGAGGTCTGCACCAGAGAAGGGAAGGTGGCCCCCTAGAGACAGCCACTCCCCCAGCAGGCTGCCATCTGAGCGTCTCTTCTTACCACCCTATCAGCCCACTGGCCCCACATACAAGCTAAATTACTTCCTCCCCCATTTATCCACCCAGAGTCTGTAGAGAGCTCTGCTCGCCTGACTTTGCACCCAACCAAGACTCACACTCCAAACCCTTCCTCCCAGCCTCCCTGGGCCTGACATTTAGATTTGTTGGTTCAATTTAAGCATTTTTCCCAAGCTGGCCTTGCCATAATGTTCATCAATGCCAAGATTTACAAATACTGTTTGTATTCTATTACTTCCTGATTGCCAAAACCTTTTATTTAGCTTCCTAGATGCCAACTTTAAGGCCCCGGTCAATGACATTGCCACTTCTGAATCATCCGTTAACTTCCCTTTTTAGTGGCTCTGCTTTCTGTCTGGTACTTCTCTGTGGGCATCATTTTGGAAATTTTCCTGGCCCGTTATTTTTAAGCCACGGAGTCTACAAAGTCCATCAGTCTAAGATGGGTAAGAACTATTCCCATCTTCCAGAAATCACTTATGGGGAGGAAAGTTCATGTAGGAAACCTTCCTGATTAAGGCTAGGTGGGTTTCTGAAAATGTGGAATGCTGTTTACCCGTGGTTTCCAGGATAGTGTTAGGAAATCCTTTTCTGTAGAGTCATTAAAGGTAGCCCAGCTCTGCTGCAGGATTATTACACAGCAGGTAGAATGTGTGTTCTGGAGTCCGACTGTGGGGGCTAGAAGTCTAAACTCTGTTAGTTTGCAGTGTAACTTTGGAAAGTGCTTTACTTCCCTGACCTCAGTTTCACCATCTGCAAAATGGGAATAACAATGGGATTTGTGTGGGACTTAAAGGAGGTAATGCATTTTCAATAGCTGGCATGGAGCAGATGCTCAAGAAATTACTGCTGTGGTTACTCTGATCATTTTCATGATCTTTATTGATAAAGTAACAGCATTCTCTTCTCCAGGAAGCATCAAGAGCTAAGGGCTAGAAAACACAACTGTAAACAGGGAGGCAGGACTAAATGAACATGATGTTCTGGGACTCTGGTCAGTCACCCCCGAGGAGGAAGAAGGCTGGCGCCTGGCCTCCAAGTGTTTCTGACCTCTCCTATCTCATTTTCCTCCTCCTGCTGCCTCCCTGTCCTTTCTCTCTTCCTCCTGCCTCTCTTCTTCTCCTTTATCTCTTAAAGGTGCTGGAACATTAGATGAGCTGCAGGCTGCTCAGTGGGGAGACATACAGAGCCTATGTTTTTCTCTCTTTAATATGAAGTATTATAAAGATTCAAAGTCCCAAGAGGTACCTTAAACTATTAGCAGTTGGAGTGGAAGGGGAGCGGGGGAGGAAAAGGTGGTCAGAGTGGGCTTCATTTTTAATTGTATATAATGTGTAAGTGGAGGGATTATGGCTAACATTTGTTCTCTTTTTTGTATTTTTTCAGTATTCAAATATTTTAACCTAATTCATGCCTTTTGAAGATTAAATGAGCAATAAAGATTTATCATTCCAATTAAATGAATTTTTCCCTGATTCAGAAATTTCCCAGCACTAAAGCTTGCTTTGCTGTATAATGGATATCCCAAGCTCTGTCTTTAAGCCTGGCAAGATGGCAGAGGAAATTCACTGGCATCATGAAAAAAAGCACACAAGTGTGAAGAGAGAGATAGATGTGATCCTTAGAGAAAAAATAAGCACCCAGACAGGGCCAGTAAGCTCTTCACCCTGCAGGCCTCCTGCCTTCCTTCTCCAACATCCGGTATTCTAGAAGATCTTGCCCCCACTTGCACATTTTACAATCTCCTTTTGCAGTGAGGGTGTCATTACAAAAAAATTTACTTTTCTCTTTCCTTGACACACAAGCTTGTCTATTAATGTTGGACACTAGAACACATATGTAGACCCAGGCAGTGTTCTCTGTGTCCATTGTTGTTAGCGCACTGATGAATTTGGAGTTGTTCTGAGCTAAGAGGTAGGTACTGTTGGTGCTAGTAGTGTCTGTATATTCTTAAATCTGGGTTCAGACTTAAGGTAAACTCCTGTTTAAAAACCCAAGGCCTGGGGCGCTTGGGTGGCTCAGTCATTAAGCATCTGCCTTCGGCTCAGGTCATGGTCCCAGGGTCCTGGGATCGAGCCCCACAAAGGGCTCCCTGCTCCGCAGGGAAGCCTGCTTCTCCCTCTCCTACTCCCCCTGCTTGTGTTCCCTCTCTCGCTATGTCTCTCTCTGTCAAATAAATACTTTAAAAATAAATAAATAAAAATAAATACCCAAGGCCTAAATTCATCTCAGTCCATGTGTTGCCAAACATTCTGCCCAGTGTTGCCACAGACATTTCTCTGCATTCCCAATTTATTCCAATCAACCAAGAATAGGTGTTCAGTTATCAGATTTAAATCGAAAAGGGTCCAAACCAAGAATAAATTGGTAAAAATTTCTGGAGGGTAATTTGTTAATACCTCTGGTAAAATTTGTTTTACTTCTATGAATTCACTTGTTTAAGTGTGCAAAAATAAAGCACACACCTATGTATTATGGCATTGTGACAGAAACATTAGGAACCACATAACTCCATACATCCATACAATGGCATCTATGTAGTCATCAAAAAGAATGAGGTGTATCTCTAAATCCTGACAATGATGATGTCCAAGACACACCGTCAAGGGAGAAAGAAACAGGTCCATTTATACATTATAAACCTACTCATATAAACAGAAAAGTAACTTGTTATATGTTCCTATAGACGTAGAAAATATCTCATTTCATATAGTACATTTCTTATAGGCTTACAATGTTCCAGGCACTGATTTACACTCTTTATAAATACTAACTCACTTCATCCTCAGGACAGCTCTGAGGTGGGTACTATTAACGATCTGCATTTCAGATGAAGAACAGGAGCCTCAGAGAGCCCAAGGTCATAACAAGAGTCCGACCCAGGCAGTTTGGCCCAGCATTTTCTTCACCATTACAGTATGCTCCTCTTTCCAATACTGCTCTAATTTTTTTTAAAACAGCAGTTGTTTTTATTGTAAAAATTTAAGAATTAAGAGGGGAAAAAAGAGTCTACACCTGTTTGGAGCATTCTCCGTTGTTGTTATAAGGCATAAGCATATGTTCCTGCTTCGTGGTTCCAGGGTTTAGGGCAGAATTCAGAAATATGAGCAGGTTCTTTGCCTTTTAAATAAAATAAACAGCAGAATTTGTTTCAACTCTTGATGCTTAATGAATCTAGCCCAAGAAAGCAAGCGGTTTTCGAGACACTGCTTTTGGAGATGCATCCATGAGACCCTGGAAGAGAGGCCAGGAGTCGAGCCCCCAGCCAGGGAGCTCAGCACTAAGTCTTCCCTTCAGCAAGGAGGCCAGCCCAGGTGGGGAGATGTGGGCCTGCCCTAGAGGGCCGCGATGCACGGCACTGGCTGCGGGTACCCACGCCCCAAGCAGGTCTTGGGCGTCTCAGAGTAATTCCCTTCCCTCTAAGGTGGGCACTCGAATTATTAGAAATGGATCACAGCTTACTTCCTAGTGGTGGTTTTGGCATCTACGAGCTGGGGGATTATTATTGCTGTTCCACTTAACCGATGTCATCACACATGAAGTTCTGTTAGATGTACAGAGGGCTGTGTAAGAATGTGCAGAACAAGGAAATGTAATCAGCTGGCAAACGAGAGAGAGGAAGCTTCAGTCAAGGGGGCCCTCAGGTTCAGACTGAGGAAGGGAACACCGCCCAAGCCACACATATGGGACCAAATGAGAGTGCATGAGTGGGGTAGGGGATCTCGGGTACACTCAAGTCTGGTGGGGAGGGGCCCCGAAACGGCCAGGAAATTTGGTTGCAAATAACAAGAACCAAGGTCGCTTACAGAAAAGAGGGTGGGTGCAGTACTGCAAGGACTGATGGAAGCCGGTGGCTGTTCACTGCCAGCTAAGAGCCAAACTGGAGACTAGAAATCCAGCAGGCACCCCAGCTGCAGAATTCCCAGACCTGCCAAAATTTCAGTTGGTGGATTTTCTTCAACCCACCTACATGGCAGAAGCAAGCAGCGTCTCTATTTGGTCATCTTCCCCAGGCTTCCAAAAATCAAGAGACAGTTCCAACGTCTAAAGCAAGTTGGCAGTGTCCTTGGCTCCCTGAATTATTTTGCAATCTGCTGCTCACACCTCTTAGCCTCCTTGACAGGAGGAAAGGGAGAGACAGCATTTCCGTTTCTCTGTATGATGCCAATTTCTTTTCTCTTCTCATTTCTATCTTCCTCCTTTCTTCTATGACATTTCTTTGGCTGCCCAGAAAGTCATTTACAGCCTCCCTTATAGTATCTCTGGCCCCCTCCCACAGCCATGAATCTTCCCTATGGTACATTTCTGTAACAGTTTAATTGATTGCTCAGAATGGAATCATTCCACTATCTGCATTCAGGCATGACTGCACCCACAGCCGTAGCTCCCAGGGCCCATGGGCAATTTAACAGCACTATGGGAGAACAGGGTCCAGAAGTCTGAGTGCAAATCTCATCTCAGCAGTCCTAGTTTTACCTGAGGATCTGCCATAGTTAGGTTTCTACTAACAGCCAAGCCTGAGACAAGGCCTTGGTGTGGGTAGTTTATTTGGGAGGTGATCCCAGGAAGCAGAAATGGGGTGGGGATGTTGGGGGTGGATTATGAGAGAGAAAGTGAAAAACTCAAGTTAACGGTATATTATCCAGACTGCCTCGATAGGCAAGGGAGGCTCTGTTTGTTGGGGACCTCTGGCAAGTGCTCAGATTCCTCCCAGAATTATCATCCTGAAGAGTGGGAGGCTGACGTTGGAGCCCCAGACCCCAAACCCCTTCTTTCAAAGACTGTCCTAGGGGTCTGTATGCCTCTCCACTTTCTAGTTGCTCCTGTGCATGGACCAAGAGGGCTGCTACGATTTTGAAAGCCTTTAAGGCAGAATGAGGGCGGGGGGGAAGCTATGCTTGGGTCAAGATGCCTTTAACAGAAGCAAATTAGGAACTTACAGGAAACTCCACTGCTTTGCAGCAAGATTCAGGAATGGGCTGACGGGTGTGACAGAAAACCTCGGCTAGGATATGTCTTTAATTGCTCAAAGCAACACGAGCACATGGTTTAAAAAAAAAAAAAAAAAAACTCAAATAGAGAAAAGTGTCCAGATCTTCCTGGACTTACAACAGGGTTACATCCCAATAAACCCATTGTAAATTGAAGCTGTCAGAAGTCGAAAATGCATTTATACACCTAACCTACCAAACATCACAGCTTAGCCTAGCCGAACTTAAACGTGCTCAGAACACTGACATTAGCCTACAATTGGGCAAAATCATCTAACACAAAGCCTATGTTATACTAACATGTTGAATATCTCATGTATACTGAAAGTGACCAGAAGAATTGTTGCATGGGTGCAGAAGAGTTGTAAGTGTATCAGTGGTTCACCCTGGTGATGGTGGGGCTGACTGGGAGCTGCCACTGCCCAGCGTCATCAGAGAGGTCGCACGGCATATCGCTAGCCCAAGAAAAGATCAAAAGTTTCAAAATTCGAAGTACAATCTCTACTGAATGAATATTGCTTTCACACCACCATAAAATGAAAAAATCCTAAATTGAGCCATCGTAAGTTGGGGAGCATCTGAATAGTAAAGAGCAGGAATTCCATACTTGCCCCACCATACCAAGGCCCACTCCCCTGAGTCAACCACTTACAACTGTTACTGGCTTTTCTGACAATTAGCTCCAGTGACCTCTATTTCTTACTCTTCTGCAAAAGTAATACGTTGTAATCATCCCTCGTCTCCATACTAAGGATTTCTCATGAAGCTTTGGGGGGCGGGGGTGTTCCTGATCTACCTTTCTGCCCGAAGAATCCGGGATAAGAAAACATGAGAGGGATTTGACCCAGCTTAACTCTTCGCATGCAAGCATTTATGTTTTAGCAGGGTTGGGAAGTACTTGGATTCACATAGTTTTATTTCCAGGCGTGAGATGACTCCAGGAAACAGACACAGCTGTGGTGATCCAAAGACAGAATCTCAGAGCAGGAAATAAATGGGATTACGTATCTGGAAATTGGTGCCACAGACACGGCAAATTGCTTTGGATGAGCGCTGCTTCGAACAAGAACTGACTTTCAGAAAACACTCTACCCAACACAAGGAGATATCGGACCACATGGCAGGTTTTCTGTGAAGACTCAAATCTTCTTTTTCTCCAAACAGCATAGAGTATCATTTAATCGTGTGATGAAGGTGATGTGTCTGTGGGCAAATGTATAGCCTGAATTTGCTGGGACAAACACAATTACAGATATTCTATCCAAGTGGCTCCTTGGGGTCCTTGTTAAAACATATATGGTGGCACAAGACATCACTGATCAAAAGAAAGGTGAACCTAGCCTTAGAACAAGTGTTAAGCCCAGCAGGTGTGCACCTGTCTTTTGACATACCTCTCGGCATTGCCATCCTTAGCACACATTTATGATTCCAAGCAAATTACTTCATCAGTAAATATGCCTTGGATTACTCATCAGTATATGAAGGGTAACAGTAGTATCTATTTCAAAAGATCATTATAAGGATTACATGAGATAGCACAGTGTTTCTCCATCCATCTGAGGTGAAAGAACATATTTCTAAAATTTTCAATCTTGTGTGGACTGATATTCTTAAAAATACAATGAAAATATCAACCATATAGCAATGACAAATACAAATTGCTAAACACAAATACCCAGTTCCTGTACTTCTCTCATGTTAAACTGGTAACAAGCTTTTATTGATCATCACCAGTCCGAGGACCACACTTAGAGGAACATTGCAATTAATCACATATATGAAGGGCTTGGCATGGCGTCTGGTACACAGTGTTTAGTAAATGTTGGCTTTTCTAATTATTATTACCTGAGGTATGTCCAATTTTATGGTAAATACTTTTGCTGATGGGAACCATGTTGTCAGGAGCCATCTCTGTCAAGCAGGAGGAAGCCAAACTGTCTGGGTAGTAAATTAAAAACAATGAGCCAAAATGAAATAAGAGGAAAGGCTTTAATCTTACTGTGATGGTAAAAGTAAGAGGCTAACCTGGAGAAAGCAGCCAACTCTCCCGTTCCATTTTCCCCCCACAGAACAGTGCACTAGTTGAAGAGACAGGTCAATCAGCACAGATGTGGGGGTGGGGTTATCTCACTGCCTGGGGAGCCCA